>NW_026263231.1:300000-445000 GCF_947179515.1 Apodemus sylvaticus
GAAAAGCTTTGGTGTTGCGTGTATGTCTAAGCGTGGAGCCTCAAAAGAGAAGGCACAGGAGAGTTTTCTCTCGAAGGAATATGTAAGAATACCACGTTATGAAGAAATACAATTTTGTAGACTAAAGGCAAATAAGTACATATTGGAAACACTTTACGAGAAGAAATAATGCATCGTACAAAATTAGCTTGTATCTCCTAAACAACACGTTGTAACTCGAAAAGATTTGGTGTGACCTGTACGTCTATACGTGTAGCCTCAAAGGAAAGCCCACAGAAGAATTTTCCTTTGTCAAATTTTTCAGAAAACCACGTTTTAAATAAATCCCGCATCGTGCGAAATTATCTTTGTATTCATTAACAACACGTTGTAACTCGAAAAGCTTTGGTGTTGCCTGTATGTCTAAGTGTGTAGCCTCAAAACGGAACGCACAAGATAGTTTTCTCTCGAAAGAATATGTAAGAATACCTCGGTATAAGGAAATACAGTGTTTCAGAGTAAAGACAAATACTTACATATTGGGAACATTTTACGAGAAGAAATAACGCATCGAACAAAATTAGCTTGTATCTCCTAAACAACACATGGTAAGTCGAAAAGATTTGGTTTGGCGTGTATGTCTAAACGTGTAGCCTCAAAGGAGAACACAAAGGAGAATTTTCTTTCGTCAAAGTTTGTCAGAAAACCACGTTTTAAGGAAATACCGCATCGTGGGAAATTATCTTGTTTTTCCTAAACAACAAGTGGTAACTCGAAAAGCTTTGGTGTTGCGTGTATGTCTAAGCGTGTAGCCTCAAAAGAGAATGCACAGGAGAGTTTTCTCTCATTAGAACATGTAAGAATTCAACGTTATAAGGAAATACAGTGTTGCAGAGTAAAGACAAATACGTACATATTGGAAACACATTGCGAGAAGAAATTAGGCATCACACAATATTAGCTTGTATCTCCTAAACAACAAGTGGAAACTCGAAAACATTTAGTTTGGAGTGTATGTCTAAAAGTTTAGCCTCAAAAGAGAACCCACTGGAGAATTTTCTTTCGTCAAAATTGGTCAGAAAGCAAGGTTTTAATGAAATCCCACATCCTGCGAAATTATCTTGTTTTTCCTAAACAACACGTTGTAACTCAAAAAGCTTGGGTGTTGCGTGTATGTCTCAGTGTGTAGCCTCAAAAGAGAACACACAGGAGAGTTTTCACTCAAAAGAATAAGTAAGAATACCAGGTTAAAAGGAAATACAGTGTTGCAGAGTAAAGACAAATACGTACGTATTGGAAACACTTAACGTGAAGAAATAACGCATCATAAAAAATTAGCTTGTATCTCCTAAACAACACGTGGTAACTCGAAAATGTTTGGTGTGGCAGGTACGTCTAAACGTGTAGCCTCAAAAAGAGAACACACAGGAGAATTTTCTTTGGTCAAATTTGTCACAAATCCACGTATTAAGGAAATCCTACATCGTGCGAAATTATCTTGTTTTTCCTAAACAACACGTTGTAACTCGAAAACCTTTGGTGTTGCGTGTATGTCTCAGCGTGTAGCCTTAAAAGAGAACACACAGGGGAGTTTTCTCTCAAAAGAATATGTAAGAATACCACGTTATAAGGAAATACAGTGTTGCAGAGTAAAGAAAAATACGTACGTATTGGAAACCCTTAAACTTTACGAGATGAAATACAGCATCGTACAAAATTAGCTCGTATCTCCTAAACAACACTTTGTAACTCGAAAAGATTTGGTGTGGCGTGTACGTCTAAACTTGTAGCCTCAAAAGAGAACCCATAGGAGAATTTTCTTTCGTCAAAGTTTCAGAAAAGCACGTTTTAAGGAAATCCAGCATCGTGTGAAATTATCTTGTTTTTCCTAAACAACACGTAGTAACTCGAAAATCTTTGGTGATGCGTGTATGTCTAAGCGTGTAGCCTCAAAAGAGAACACACAGGAGAGTTTTCTCTCGAAAGAATATGTGAGAATACCACGTTATAAGGAAGTACAGTGTTGCAGAATAAAGACAAATACTTACGTATTGGAAACCCTTAAACTTTACGAGATGAAATAAAGCATCGTACAAAATTAGCTTGTATCTCCTAAACAACACGTTGTAACTCGAAAAGATTTGGTGTGGCGTGTACGTCTAAAGGTGTAGCCTCAAAAGAGAACCACAGGACAATTTTCGTTCGTCAAAATTTGTCAGAAAACCACGTTTTAAGGAAATCCCGCATCGTGAGAAATTATCTTGTTCTTCATAAACAACACATTGTAACTCGAAAAGCTTTGGTGTTGCGTGTATGTCTAAGCGTGTAGCCTCAAAAGAGAACGCTCAGGAGAGTTTTCTCTCGAAAGAATATGTAAGAATACCACGTTATAAGGAAATACAGTGTTGCAGAGTAAAGACAAATACGTACTTATTGGAAAAACTTAAACTTTACGAGAAGAAATAACGCATCGTACAAAATTAGCTTGTATCTCCTAAACAACACGTTGTAACTTGAAAAGATTTGGTGTGGCTTGTACGGCTAAACGTGTAGCCTCAAAAGAGTACCCACAGGAGAGTTTTATTTCGTTAAAATTTGTCAGAAAACCACGTTTTAAGGAAATCCCGCATCATGCGAAATTATCTTGTTTTTCCTAAACAACACGTTGTAAATCGAAAAGCTTTGGTGTTGCGTGAATGTCTAAGCATGTAGCCTCAAAGGAGAACGCACAGGAGAGTTTTCTCTCGAAAGAATATGCAAGAATACCACGTTATAAGGAAATACAGTGTTGCAGAGTAAAGGCAAATATGTACGTAATGGAAACGCTTAAACTTTATGAGAAGAAATAACGCATCGTAAAAAAATTAGCTTGTTTCTCCTAAACAACACGTTGTAACTCGAAAAGATTTGCTGTGGCGTGTACGTTTAAATGTGTAGCCTCAAAAGAGAACCCACAGGAGTATTTTCTTTCGTCAAAATTTGTCAGACAACCACGTTTTAAGGAAATCCCGCATCGTGCGAAATTATCTTGTTTTTCCTAAACAACACGTTGTAACTCGAAAAGCTTTGGTGTTGCGTGTATGTCTAAGCGTGTAGCCTCAAAAGAGAACGCAAAGGAGAGTTTTTTCTCGAAAGAATATGTAAGAATACCACGTTATTAGGAAATACAATGTTGCAGAGTAAAGACAAATACTTACGTCTTGGAAAAACTTTAGGAGAAGAAATAACGCATCGTAAGAAATTAGCTTGTATCTCCTAAACAACACGTTGTAACTCGAAAAGCTTTGGTGTTGCGTGTATGTGTAAGCGTGTAGCCTCAAAGGAGAACGCAAAGGAGAGTTTTTTCTCGGAAGAATATGTAAGAATACCACGTTATTAGGAAATACAGTGTTGCAGAGTAAAGACAAATACTTATGTATTAGAAAAACTTTACGAGAAGAAATAACGCAACGTACAAAATTAGCTTGTATCTACTAAACAACACGTTGCAACTTAAAAAGATTTGGTGTGGCCTGTACGTCTAAACGTGTAGCCTGAAGAAAGAAGCCATAGGAGAATTTTCTTAGGTCAAAATTTGTCAGAAAACCACGTATTAAGGAAATCCCGCATCGTGCGAAATTATCTTGTTTTTCCTAAACAAACGTTTTAAATCGAAATGCTTTGGTGTTGCGTGTATGTCTAAGCGTGTAGCCTCAAAAGAGAACGTACAGGAGAGTTTTCTCTCGAAAGAATATGTAAGAATACCACGTTATAAGGAAATACAGTGTTGCAGAGTAAAGACAAATACGTACTTATTGGAAAAACTTAAACTTTACGAGAAGAAATAACGCATCGTACAAAATTAGCTTGTATCTCCTAAACAACACGTTGTAACTTGAAAAGATTTGGTGTGGCTTGTACGTCTAAACGTGTAGCCTCAAAAGAGTACCCACAGGAGAGTTTTATTTCGTCAAAATTTGTCAGAAAACCACGTTTTAAGGAAATCCCGCATCTTGCCAAATTATCTTGTTTTTCCTAAACAACACGTTGTAACTCGAAAAGCTTTGGTGTTGCGTGAATGTCTAAGCATGTAGCCTCAAAGGAGAACGCACAGGAGAGTTTTCTCTCGAAAGAATATGCAAGAATACCACGTTATAAGGAAATACAGTGTTGCAGAGTAAAGGCAAATATGTACGTAATGGAAACACTTAAACTTTATGAGAAGAAATAACGCATCGTAGAAAAATTAGCTTGTTTCTCCTAAACAACACGTTGTAACTCGAAAAGATTTGCTGTGGCGTGTACGTCTAAATGTGTAGCCTCAAAAGAGAACCCACAGGAGTATTTTCTTTCGTCAAAATTTGTCAGAAAACCACGTTTTAAGGAAATCCCGCATCGTGCAAAAATATCTTGTTTTTCCTAAACAACACGTTGTAACTCGAAAAGCTTTGGTGTTGCGTGTATGTCTAAGCGTGTAGCCTCAAAAGAGAACGCAAAGGAGAGTTTTTTCTCGAAAGAATATGTAAGAATACCACGTTATTAGGAAATACAGTGTTGCAGAGTAAAGACAAATACTTACGTCTTGGAAAAACTTTACGAGAAGAAATAACGCATCGTACAAAATTAGCTTGTATCTCCTAAACAACACGTTGTAACTTAAAAAGATTTGGTGTGGCCTGTACGTCTAAACGTGTAGCCTCAAAAGAGAACCCATAGGAGAATTTTCTTTGGTCAAAATTTGTCAGAAAACCATGTATTAAGGAAATTCCGCATCGTGCGAAATTATCTTGTTTTTCCTAAACAAAACGTTTTAACTCGAAAAGCTTTGGTGTTGCGTGTATGTCTAAGCCTGTAACCTCAAAGGAGAATGCCCAGGAGAGTTTTCTCTCGAAAGAATATGTAAGAATACCACGTTATAAGGAAATACAGTGTTGCAGAGTAAAGACAAATAAGTACTTATTGGAAAAACTTAAACTTTACGAGAAGAAATAAGGCATCTTACAAAATTAGTTTCTATCTCCTAAACAACACGTTATAACTTGAATAGATTTGGTGTGGTGTGTACGTCTAAACTTGTAGCCTCAAAAGAGAACCCACAGGATAATTTTCTTTCGTCAAAATTTGTCAGAAAACCACGTTTTAAGGAAGTCCCGCATCTTGCGAAATTATCTTGTTTTTCCTAAACAACACGTTGTAACTCGAAAGCTTTGGTGTTGCGTGTATGTCTAAGCGTGTAGCCTCAAAAGAGAACGCACAGGAGAGTTTTCTCTCGAAAGAATACGTAAGGATACCACGTTATAAGGAAATACAGTGTTGCAGAGTAAAGACAAATACGTACGTATTGGAAACACTTTATGAGAGAAAAAACTCATCTGGCAAAATTAGATTGTATGTCCTAAACAACTCGTTGTAACTCGAAAAGATTTGGTGTGGGGTGCACGTCTAAACGTGTAGCCTCAAAAGAGTACCCACAGGAGAGTTTTATTTCGTCAAAATTTGTCAGAAAACCACGTTTTAAGGAAATCCCGCATCTTGCGAAATTATCTTGTTTTTCCTAAACAACACGTTGTAAATCGAAAAGCTTTGGTGTTGCGAGAATGTTTAAGCATGTAGCCTCAAAGGAGAACGCACAGGAGAGTTTTCTCTCGAAAGAATATGCAAGAATACCACGTTATAAGGAAATACAGTGTTGCAGAGTAAAGGCAAATATGTACGTAATGGAAACACTAAAACTTTATGAGAAGAAATAATGCATCGTAAAAAATTAGCTTGTTTCTCCTAAACAACACGTTGTAACTCGAAATGATTTGGTGTGGCATGTACGTCTAAATGTGTAGCCTCAAAAGAGAACCCACAGGAGTATTTTCTTTCGTCAAAATTTGTCAGAAAACCACGTTTTAAGGAAATCCCGCATCGTGAGAAATTATCTTGTTCTTCCTAAACAACACGTTGTAACTCGAAAAGCTTTGGTGTTGCGTGTATGTCTAAGCGTGTAGCTTCAAAAGAGAACGCAAAGGAGAGTTTTTTCTCGAAAGAATGTGTAAGAATACCATGTTTTTTGGAAATACGGTGTTGCAGAGTAAAGACAAATACTTACGTATTGGAAAAAACTTTACGAGAAGAAATAACGCATCGTAAGAAATTAGCTTGTATCTCCTAAACAACACGTTGTAGCTTAAAAAGATTTGGTATGGCCTGTACGTCTAAACGTGTAGCCTGAAAAGAGAACCCATAGATGAATTTTCTTTGGTCAAAATATGTCAGAAAACCACGTATTAAGGAAATCCCGCATAGTGCGACATTATCTTGTTTTTCCTAAACCAAACGTTTTAACTCGAAAAGCTTTCGTGTTGCGTGTATGTCTAAGCGTGTAGCCTCAAAAGAGAACGCACAGGAGAGTTTTCTCTCGAAAGAATATGTAAGAATACCACGTTATAAAGAAATACAATGTTGCAGAGTAAAGACAAATACGTACTTATTGGAAAAACTTAAACCTTACGAGAAGAAATAAGGCATCTTACAAAATTAGTTTGTATCTCCTAAACAACACATTATAACTCGAAAAGATTTGGTGTGGTATGTATGTCTAAACGAGTAGCCTCAAAAGAGAACCCACAGGAAAATTTTCTTTCGTCAAAATTTGTCAGAAAACCACGTTTTAAGGAAATCCCGCATTCTGCGAAATTATCTTGTTTTTCTTAAACAAAACGTTTAAACTCGAAAAGCTTTGGTGTTGCATGTATGTCTAAGCGTGTAGCCTCAAAAGAGAACGCACAGGAGAGTTTTCTCTCGAAAGAATATGTAAGAATACCACGTTATAAGGAAATACAGTGTTGCAGAGTAAAGAGAAATACTTACTTATTGGAAAAACTTAAACTTAAGAGAAGAAATAACGCATCGTACAAAATTAGCTTGTATCTCCTAAACAACACGTTGTAACTTAAAAAGATTTGGTGTGGCCTGTACGTCTAAACGTGTAGCCTCAAAAGAGAACGCATAGGAGAATTTTCTTTGGTCAAAATTTGTCAGAAAACCACGTATTAAGGAAATTCCGCATCGTGCGAAATTATCTTGTTTTTCCTAAACAAAACGTTTTAACTCGAAAAGCTTTGGTGTTGCGTGTATGTCTAAGCCTGTAACCTCAAAGGAGAATGCCCAGGAGAGTTTTCTCTCGAAAGAATATGTAAGAATACCACATTATAAGGAAATACAGTGTTGCAGAGTAAAGACAAATGCGTACGTATTGGAAACACTTTATGAGAGAAATAACGCATCTGGCAAAATTAGCTTGTATGTCCTAAACAACTCGTTGTAACTCGAAAAGATTTGGTGTGGGGTGCACGTCTAAACGTGTAGCCTCAAAAGAGTACCCACAGGAGAGTTTTATTTCGTCAAAATTTGTCAGAAAACCACGTTTTAAGGAAATCCCGCATCTTGCGAAATTATCTTGTTTTCCTAAACAACACGTAGTAACTCGAAAATCTTTGGTGATGCGTGTATGTCTAAGCGTGTAGCCTCAAAAGAGAACACACAGGAGAGTTTTCTCTCGAAAGAATATGTGAGAATACCACGTTATAAGGAAGTACAGTGTTGCAGAATAAAGACAAATAATTACGTATTGGAAACCCTTAAACTTTACGAGATGAAATAAAGCATCGTACAAAATTAGCTTGTATCTCCTAAACAACACGTTGTAACTCGAAAAGATTTGGTGTGGCGTGTACGTCTAAAGGTGTAGCCTCAAAAGAGAACCACAGGACAATTTTCGTTCGTCAAAATTTGTCAGAAAACCACGTTTTAAGGAAATCCCGCATCGTGAGAAATTATCTTGTTCTTCATAAACAACACATTGTAACTCGAAAAGCTTTGGTGTTGCGTGTATGTTTAAGCGTGTACCCTCAAAAGAGAACGCACAGGAGAGTTTTCTCTCGAAAGAATATGTAAGAATACCACGTATTAAGGAAATACCGTGTTGCAGAGTAAAGACAAATACGTACTTATTGGAAACACTTTACGAGAAGAAATAACGCATCGTAAAAAATTAGCTTGTATCTCCTAAACAACAGGTTGTAACTCGAAAAGATTTGGTGTGGCGTGTACGTCTAAACGTGTAGCCTCAAAAGAGTACACACAGGAGAGTTTTATTTGGTCAAAATTTGTCAGAAAACCACGTTTTAAGGAAATCCCGCATCGTGCGAAATTATGTTGTTTTTCCTAAACAACATGTTGTAATTCGAAAAGCTTTGGAGTTGAGTGTATGTCTAAGCATGTAGCCTCAAAGGAGACCGCACAGGAGAGTTTTCACTCGAAAGAATATGCAAGAATAACTCGTTATAAGGAAATACAGTGTTGCAGAGTAAAGCCAAATTTTTACATAATGGAAACACTTAAACTTTATGAGAAGAAATAATGCATCGTAAAAAAATTAGCTTGTATCTCCTAAACAACACGTTGTAACTCGACAAGATTTAGTGTCTCGGGCACGTCTAAATGTGTAGCCTCAAAAGAGAACCCACAGGAGTATTTTCTTTCGTCAAAATTTGTCAGAAAACCACGTTTTAAGGAAATCCCGCATCGTGCGAAATTATCTTGTTTTTCCTAAACAACACATTGTAACTCGAAAAACTTTGGTGTTGCGTGTATGTCAAAGCGTATAGCCTCAAAAGAGAACGCACAGGAGAGTTTTCTCTCGAAAGAATATGTAAGAATACCACGTTATAAGGAAATACAGTGTTGCAGAGTAAAGACAAATACGCACTTATTGGAAAAACTTAAACTTTACGAGAAGAAATAAGGCATCTTACAAAATTAGTTTCTATCTCCTAAACAACACATTATAACTCGAAAAGATTTGGTGTGGTATGTACGTCTAAACGTGTAGCCTAAAAAGAGAACCCACAGGATAATTTTCTTTCGTCAAAATTTGTCAGAAAACCACGTTTTAAGGAAATCCCGCATCGTGTGAAATTATCTTGTTTTTCCTAAAAAACACGTTGTAACTCGAAAAGCTTTGGTGTTGCGTGTATGTCTAAGCATGTAGCCTCAAAGGGGAACGCACAGGAGAGTTTTCTCTCGAAAGAATATGCAAGAATACCACGTTATAAGGAAATACAGTGTTGCAGAGTAAAGGCAAATATGTACGTAATGGAAACACTTAAACTTTATGAGAAGAAATAACGCATCGTAAAAAAATTAGCTTGTATCTCCTAAACAACACGTTGCAACTCGAAAAGATCTGGTGTTGCGTGAATGTCTAAGCATGTAGCCTCAAAGGAGAACGCACAGGAGAGTTTTCTCTCGAAAGAATATGCAAGAATACCACGTTATAAGGAAATACAGTGTTGCAGAGTAAAGGCAAATATGTACGTAATGGAAACACTTAAACTTTATGAGAAGAAATAACGCATCATAAAAAAATTAGCTTGTTTCTCCTAAACAACACGTTGTAACTCGAAAAGATTTGGTGTGGCGTGTACGTCTAAATTTGTAGCCTCAAAAGAGAACCCACAGGAGTATTTTCTTTCGTCAAAATTTGTCAGAAAACCACGTTTTAAGGAAATCCCGCATCATGCGAAATTATCTTGTTTTTCCTAAACAACACGTTGTAAGTCGAAAAGCTTTGGTGTTGCGTGTGTGTCTAAGCGTGTAGCCTCAAAAGAGAACGCAAAGGAGAGTTTTTACTCGAAAGAATATGTAAGAATACCACGTTATTAGGAAATACAGTGTTGCAGAGTAAAGACAAATACTTACGTCTTGGAAAAACTTTATGAGAAGAAATAACGCATCGTAAGAAATTAGCTTGTATCTCCTAACAACACGTTGTAACTCGAAAAGCTTTGGTGTTGCGTGTATGTGTAAGCGTGTAGCCTCAAAGGAGAACGCAAAGGAGAGTTTTTTCTCGAAAGAATATGTAAGAATACCACGTTATTAGGAAATACAGTGTTGCAGAGTAAAGAAAAATACTTATGTATTGGAAAAACTTTACGAGAAGAAATAACGCATCGTACAAAATTAGCTTGTATCTACTAAACAACACGTTGCAACTTAAAAAGATTTGGTGTGGCCTGTACGTCTAAACGTGTAGCCTGAAAAAAGAAGCCATAGGAGAATTTTCTTTGGTCAAAATTTGTCAGAAAACCACGTATTAAGGAAATCCCGCATCGTGCGAAATTATCTTGTTTTTCCTAAACAAAATGTTTTAACTCGAAATGCTTTGGTGTTGCGTGTATGTCTAAGCGTGTAGCCTCAAAAGAGAACGCTCAGGAGAGTTTTCTCTCGAAAGAATATGTAAGAATGCCACGTTATAAGGAAATACAGTGTTGCAGAGTAAAGACAAATACGTACTTATTGGAAAAACTTAAACTTTACGAGAAGAAATAACGCATCGTACAAAATTAGCTTGTATCTCCTAAACAACACGTTGTAACTTAAAAAGATTTGGTGTGGCCTGTACGTCTAAACGTGTAGCCTCAAAAGAGAACCCATAGGAGAATTTTCTTTGGTCAAAATTTGTCAGAAAACCACGTATTAAGGAAATTCCGCATCGTGCGAAATTATCTTGTTTTTCCTAAAGAAAACGTTTTAACTCGAAAAGCTTTGGTGTTGCGTGTATGTCTAAGCCTGTAACCTCAAAGGAGAATGCCCAGGAGAGTTTTCTCTCGAAAGAATATGTAAGAATACCACGTTAAAGGAAATACAGTGTTGCAGAGTAAAGACAAATACGTACTTATTGGAAAAACTTAAACTTTACGAGAAGAAATAAGGCATGTTACAAAATTAGTTTGTATCTCCTAAACAACACGTTATAACTTGAAAAGATTTGGTGTGGTGTGTACGTCTAAACTTGTAGCCTCAAAAGAGAACCCACAGGATAATTTTCTTTAGTCAAAATTTGCCAGAAAACCACGTTTTAAGGAAATCCCGCATCTTGCGAAATTATCTTGTTTTTCCTAAACAACACGTTGTAACTCGAAAGCTTCGGTGTTGCGTGTATGTCTAAGCGTGTAGCCTCAAAAGAGAACGCACAGGAGAGTTTTCTCTCGAAAGAATATGTAAGGATACCACGTTATAAGGAAATACAGTGTGGCAGAGTAAAGACAAATACGTACGTATTGGAAACACTTTATGAGAGAAATAACGCATCTGGCAAAATTGGCTTGTATGTCCTAAACAACTCGTTGTAACTCGAAAAGATTTGGTGTGGGGTGCACATCTAAACGTGTAGCCTCAAAAGAGTACCCACAGGAGAGTTTTATTTCGTCAAAATTTGTCAGAAAACCACGTTTTAAGGAAATCCCGCATCTTGCGAAATTATCTTGTTTTTCCTAAACAACACGTTGTAAATCGAAAAGCTTTGGTGTTGCGTGAATGTTTAAGCATGTAGCCTCAAAGGAGAACGCACAGGAGAGTTTTCTCTCGAAAGAATATGCAAGAATACCACGTTATAAAGAAATACAGTGTTGCAGAGTAAAGGCAAATATGTACGTAATGGAAACACTAAAACTTTATGAGAAGAAATAACGCATCGTAAAAAATTAGCTTGTTTCTCCTAAACAACACGTTGTAACTCGAAATGATTTGGTGTGGCATGTACGTCTAAATGTGTAGCCTCAAAAGAGAACCCACAGGAGTATTTTCTTTCGTCACAATTTGTCAGAAAACCACGTTTTAAGGAAATCCCGCATCGTGCGAAATTATCTTGTTTTTCCTAAACAACACGTTGTAACTCGAAAAGCTTTGGTGTTGCGTGTATGTCTAAGCGTGTAGCCTCAAAAGAGAACGCAAAGGAGAGTTTTTTCTCGAAAGAATGTGTAAGAATACCACGTTTTTAGGAAATACAGTTTTGCCGAGTAAAGACAAATACTTACGTATTGGAAAAAACTTTATGAGAAGAAATAACGCATCGTAAGAAATTAGCTTGTATCTCCTAAACAACACGTTGTAGCTTAAAAAGATTTGGTGTGGCCTGTACGTCTAAACGTGTAGCCTGAAAAGAGAACCCATAGATGAATTTTCTTTGCTCAAAATATGTCAGAAAACCACGTATTAAGGAAATCCCGCATATTGCGAAATTATCTTGTTTTTCCTAACCAAACGTTTTAACTCGAAAAGCTTTGGTGTTGCGTGTATGTGTAAGCGTGTAGCCTCAAAAGAGAACGCACAGGAGAATTTTCTCTCGAAAGAATATGTAAGAATACCACGTTATAAGGAAATACAGTGTTGCACAGTAAAGACAAATACGTACTTATTGGAAAAACTTAAACCTTACGAGAAGAAATAAGGCATCTTAAAAAATTAGTTTGTATCTCCTAAACAACACATTATAACTCGAAAAGATTTGGTGTGGTGTGTATGTCTAAACGTGTAGCCTCAAAAGAGAACCCACAGGAAAATTTTCTTTCGTCAAAATTTGTCAGAAAACCACGTTTTAAGGAAATCCCGCATTCTGCGAAATTATCTTGTTTTTCTTAAACAAAATGTTTTAACTCGAAAAGCTTTGGTGTTGCGTGTATGTCTAAGCGTGTAGCCTCAAAAGAGAACGCACAGGAGAGTTTTCTCTCGAAAGAATATGTAAGAATACAACGTTATAAGGAAATACAGTGGTGCAGAGTAAAGACAAATACGTACTTATTGGAAAAACTTAAACTTAAGAGAAGAAATAACACATCGTACAAAATTAGCTTGTATCTCCTAAACAACACGTTGTAACTTAAAAAGATTTGGTGTGGCCTGTACGTCTAAACGTGTAGCCTCAAAAGAGAACCCATAGGAGAATTTTCTTTGGTCAAAATTTGTCAGAAAACCACGTATTAAGGAAATTCCGCATCGTGCGAAATTATCTTGTTTTTCCTAAACAAAACGTTTTAACTCGAAAAGCTTTGGTGTTGCGTGTATGTCTAAGCCTGTAACCTCAAAGGAGAATGACCAGGAGAGTTTTCTCTCGAAAGAATATGTAAGAATACCACGTTATAAGGAAATACAGTGTTGCAGAGTAAAGACAAATACGTACTTATTGGAAAAACTTAAACTTTACGAGAAGAAATAAGGCATCTTACAAAATTAGTTTGTATCTCCTAAACAACACGTTATATCTTGAAAAGATTTGGTGTGGTGTGTACGTCTAAACTTGTAGCCTCAAAAGAGAACCCACAGGATAATTTTCTTTCGTCAAAATTTGTCAGAAAACCACGTTTTAAGGATATCCCGCATCTTGCGAAATTATCTTGTTTTTCCTAAACAACACGTTGTAACTCGAAAGCTTTGGTGTTGCGTGTATGTCTAAGCGTGTAGCCTCAAAAGAGAACGCACAGGAGAGTTTTCTCTCGAAAGAATATGTAAGGATACCACGTTATAAGGAAATACAGTGTTGCAGAGTAAAGACAAGTACGTACGTATTGGAAACACTTTATGAGAGAAATAACGCATCTGGCAAAATTAGCTTGTAAGTCCTAAACAACTCGTTGTAACTCGAAAAGATTTGGTGTGGGGTGCACGTCTAAACGTGTAGCCTCAAAAGAGTACCCACAGGAGAGTTTTATTTCGTCAAAATTTGTCAGAAAACCATGTTTTAAGGAAATCCCGCATCTTGCGAAATTATCTTGTTTTCCTAAACAACACGTAGTAACTCGAAAATCTTTGGTGATGCGTGTACGTCTAAGCGTGTAGCCTCAAAAGAGAACACACAGGAGAGTTTTCTCTCGAAAGAATATGTGAGAATACCACGTTATAAGGAAGTACAGTGTTGCAGAATAAAGACAAATAATTACGTATTGGAAACCCTTAAACTTTACGAGATGAAATAAAGCATCGTACAAAATTAGCTTGTATCTCCTAAACAACACGTTGTAACTCGAAAAGATTTGGTGTGGCGTGTACGTCTAAAGGTGTAGCCTCAAAAGAGAACCACAGGACAATTTTCGTTCGTCAAAATTTGTCAGAAAACCACGTTTTAAGGAAATCCCGCATCGTGAGAAATTATCTTGTTCTTCATAAACAACACATTGTAACTCGAAAAGCTTTGGTGTTGCGTGTATGTTTAAGCGTGTACCCTCAAAAGAGAACGCACAGGAGAGTTTTCTCTCGAAAGAATATGTAAGAATACCACGTATTAAGGAAATACCGTGTTGCAGAGTAAAGACAAATACGTACTTATTGGAAACACTTTACGAGAAGAAATAACGCATCGTAAAAAATTAGCTTGTATCTCCTAAACAACAGGTTGTAACTCGAAAAGATTTGGTGTGGCGTGTACGTCTAAACGTGTAGCCTCAAAAGAGTACACACAGGAGAGTTTTATTTGGTCAAAATTTGTCAGAAAACCACGTTTTAAGGAAATCCCGCATCGTGCGAAATTATGTTGTTTTTCCTAAACAACATGTTGTAATTCGAAAAGCTTTGGAGTTGAGTGTATGTCTAAGCATGTAGCCTCAAAGGAGACCGCAAGGAGAGTTTTCTCTCAAAAGAATATGCAAGAATAACTCGTTATAAGGAAATACAGTGTTGCAGAGTAAAGCCAAATTTTTACATAATGGAAACACTTAAACTTTATGAGAAGAAATAATGCATCGTAAAAAAATTAGCTTGTATCTCCTAAACAACACGTTGTAACTCGACAAGATTTAGTGTCTCGGGCACGTCTAAATGTGTAGCCTCAAAAGAGAACCCACAGGAGTATTTTCTTTCGTCAAAATTTGTCAGAAAACCACGTTTTAAGGAAATCCCGCATCATGCTAAATTATCTTGTTTTTCCTAAACAACACATTGTAACTCGAAAAACTTTGGTGTTGCGTGTATGTCAAAGCGTATAGCCTCAAAAGAGAACGCACAGGAGAGTTTTCTCTCGAAAGAATATGTAAGAATACCACGTTATAAGGAAATACAGTGTTGCAGAGTAAAGACAAATACGTACTTATTGGAAAAACTTAAACTTTACGAGAAGAAATAAGGCATCTTACAAAATTAGTTTCTATCTCCTAAACAACACGTTATAACTCGAAAAGATTTGGTGTGGTATGTACGTCTAAACGTGTAGCCTAAAAAGAGAACCCACAGGATAATTTTCTTTCGTCAAAATTTGTCAGAAAACCACGTTTTAAGGAAATCCCGCATCGTGTGAAATTATCTTGTTTTTCCTAAAAAACACGTTGTAACTCGAAAAGCTTTGGTGTTGCGTGTATGTCTAAGCATGTAGCCTCAAAGGGGAACGCACAGGAGAGTTTTCTCTCGAAAGAATATGCAAGAATACCACGTTATAAGGAAATACAGTGTTGCAGAGTAAAGGCAAATATGTACGTAATGGAAACACTAAAACTTTATGAGAAGAAATAACGCATCGTAAAAAAATTACCTTGTATCTCCTAAACAACACGTTGCAACTCGAAAAGATCTGGTGTTGCGTGAATGTCTAAGCATGTAGCCTCAAAGGAGAACGCACAGGAGAGTTTTCTCTCGAAAGAATATGCAAGAATACCACGTTATAAGGAAATACAGTGTTGCAGAGTAAAGGCAAATATGTACGTAATGGAAACACTTAAACTTTATGAGAAGAAATAACGCATCGTAAAAAAATTAGCTTGTTTCTCCTAAACAACACGTTGTAACTCGAAAAGATTTGGTGTGGCGTATACGTCTAAATGTGTAGCCTCAAAAGAGAACCCACAGGAGTATTTTCTTTCGTCAAAATTTGTCAGAAAACCACGTTTTAAGGAAATCCCGCATCATGCGAAATTATGTTGTTTTTCCTAAACAACACGTTGTAACTCGAAAAGCTTTGGTCTTGCGTGTATGTCTAAGCGTGTAGCCTCAAAAGAGAACGCAAAGGAGAGTTTTTTCTCGAAAGAATATGTAAGAATACCACGTTATTAGGAAATACAGTGTTGCAGAGTAAAGACAAATACTTACGTCTTGGAAAAACTTTATGAGAAGAAATAACGCATCGTAAGAAATTAGCTTGTATCTCCTAAACAACACGTTGTAACTCGAAAAGCTTTGGTGTTGCGTGTATGTGTAAGCGTGTAGCCTCAAAGGAGAACGCAAAGGAGAGTTTTTTCTCGAAAGAATATGTAAGAATACCACGTTATTAGGAAATACAGTGTTGCAGAGTAAAGAAAAATACTTATGTATTGGAAAAACTTTACGAGAAGAAATAACGCATCGTACAAAATTAGCTTGTATCTACTAAACAACACGTTGCAACTTAAAAAGATTTGGTGTGGCCTGTACGTCTAAACGTGTAGCCTGAAAAGAGAAGCCATAGGAGAATTTTCTTTGGTCAAAATTTGTCAGAAAACCACGTATTAAGGAAATCCCGCATCGTGCGAAATTATCTTGTTTTTCCTAAACAAAACGTTTTAACTCGAAATGCTTTGGTGTTGCGTGTATGTCTAAGCGTGTAGCCTCAAAAGAGAACGCTCAGGAGAGTTTTCTCTCGAAAGAATATGTAAGAATACCACGTTATAAGGAAATACAGTGTTGCAGAGTAAAGACAAATACGTACTTATTGGAAAAACTTAAACTTTACGAGAAGAAATAACGCATCGTACAAAATTAGCTTGTATCTCCTAAACAACACGTTGTAACTTGAAAAGATTTGGTGTGGCTTGTACGGCTAAACGTGTAGCCTCAAAAGAGTACCCACAGGAGAGTTTTATTTCGTCAAAATTTGTCAGAAGACCACGTTTTAAGGAAATCCCGCATCATGCGAAATTATCTTGTTTTTCCTAAACAACACGTTGTAAATCGAAAAGCTTTGGTGTTGCGTGAATGTCTAAGCATGTAGCCTCAAAGGAGAACGCACAGGAGAGTTTTCTCTCGAAAGAATATGCAAGAATACCACGTTATAAGGAAATACAGTGTTGCAGAGTAAAGGCAAATATGTACGTAATGGAAACACTTAAACTTTATGAGAAGAAATAACGCATCGTAGAAAAATTACCTTGTTGCTCCTAAACAACACGTTGTAACTCGAAAAGATTTGGTGTGGCGTGTACGTCTAAATGTGTAGCCTCAAAAGAGAACCCACAGGAGTATTTTCTTTCGTCAAAATTTGTCAGAAAACCACGTTTTAAGGAAATCCCGCATCGTGCAAAAATATCTTGTTTTTCCTAAACAACACGTTGTAACTCGAAAAGCTTTGGTGTTGCGTGTATGTCTAAGCATGTAGCCTCAAAAGAGAACGCAAAGGAGAGTTTTTTCTCGAAAGAATATGTAAGAATACCACGTTATTAGGAAATACAGTGTTGCAGAGTAAAGACAAATAAGTACTTATTGGAAAAACTTTATGAGAAGAAATAACGCATCGTAAGAAATTAGCTTGTATCTCCTAAACAACACGTTGTAACATAAAAAGCTTTGGTGTGGCCTGTACGTCTAAACGTGTAGCCTGAAAAGAGAACCCATAGGAGAATTTTCTTTGGTCAAAATTTGTCAGAAAACCATGTATTAAGGAAATCCCGCATAGTGCGACATTATCTTGTTTTTCCTAAACCAAACGTTTTAACTCGAAAAGCTTTCGTGTTGCGTGTATGTCTAAGCGTGTAGCCTCAAAAGAGAACACACAGGAGAGTTTTCTCTTGAAAGAATATGTAAGAATACCACGTTATAAGGAAATACAGTGTTGCAGAGTAAAGACAAATACGTACTTATTGGAAAAACTTAAACCTTACGAGAAGAAATAAGGCATCTTACAAAATTAGTTTGTATCTCCTAAACAACACATTATAACTCGAAAAGATTTGGTGTGGTGTGTATGTCTAAACGTGTAGCCTCAAAAGAGAACCCACAGGAAAATTTTCTTTCGTCAAATTTGTCAGAAAACCACGTTTTAAGGAAATCCCGCATTCTGCGAAATTATCTTGTTTTTCTTAAACAAAACGTTTTAACTCGAAAAGCTTTGGTGTTGCGTGTATGTCTAAGCGTGTAGCCTCAAAAGAGAACGCACAGGAGAGTTTTCTCTCGAAAGAATATGTAAGAATACCACGTTATAAGGAAATACAGTGTTGCAGAGTAAAGACAAATAAGTACTTATTGGAAAAACTTAAACTCAAGAGAAGAAATAACGCATCGTACAAAATTAGCTTGTATCTCCTAAACAACACGTTGTAACTTAAAAAGATTTGGTGTGGCCTGTACGTCTAAACGTGTAGCCTCAAAAGAGAACCCATAGGAGAATTTTCTTTGGTCAAAATTTGTCAGAAAACCACGTATTAAGGAAATTCCGCATCGTGCGAAATTATCTTGTTTTTCCTAAACAAAACGTTTTAACTCGAAAAGCTTTGGTGTTGCGTGTATGTCTAAGCCTGTAACCTCAAAGGAGAATGCCCAGGAGAATTTTCTCTCGAAAGAATATGTAAGAATACCACGTTAAAGGAAATACAGTGTTGCAGAGTAAAGACAAATACGTACTTATTGGAAAAACTTAAACTTTACGAGAAGAAATAAGGCATGTTACAAAATTAGTTTGTATCTCCTAAACAACACGTTATAACTTGAAAAGATTTGGTGTGGTGTGTACGTCTAAACTTGTAGCCTCAAAAGAGAACCCACAGGATAATTTTCTTTTGTCAAAATTTGCCAGAAAACCACGTTTTAAGGAAATCCCGCATCTTGCGAAATTATCTTGTTTTTCCTAAACATCACGTTGTAACTCGAAAGCTTTGGTGTTGCGTGTATGTCTAAGCGTGTAGCCTCAAATGAGAACGCACAGGAGAGTTTTCTCTCGAAAGAATATGTAAGGATACCACGTTATAAGGAAATACAGTGTTGCAGAGTAAAGACAAATACGTACGTATTAGAAACACTTTATGAGAGAAATAACGCATCTGGCAAAATTGGCTTGTATGTCCTAAACAACTCGTTGTAACTCGAAAAGATTTGGTGTGGGGTGCACGTCTAAACGTGTAGCCTCAAAAGAGTACCCACAGGAGAGTTTTATTTCGTCAAAATTTGTCAGAAAACCACGTTTTAAGGAAATCCCGCATCTTGCGAAATTATCTTGTTTTTCCTAAACAACACGTTGTAAATCGAAAAGCTTTGGTGTTGCGTGAATGTCTAAGCATGTAGCCTCAAAGGAGAACGCACAGGAGAGTTTTCTCTCGAAAGAATATGCAAGAATACCACGTTATAAGGAAATACATTGTTGCAGAGTAAAGGCAAATATGTACGTAATGGAAACACTAAAACTTTATGAGAAGAAATAACGCATCGTAAAAAATTAGCTTGTTTCTCCTAAACAACACGTTGTAACTCGAAATGATTTGGTGTGGCATGTACGTCTAAATGTGTAGCCTCAAAGAGAACCCACAGGAGTATTTTCTTTCGTCAAAATTTGTCAGAAAACCACGTTTTAAGGAAATCCCGCATCGTGCGAAATTATCTTGTTTTTCCTAAACAACACGTTGTAACTCGAAAAGCTTTGGTGTTGCGTGTATGTCTAAGCGTGTAGCCTCAAAAGAGAACGCAAAGGAGAGTTTTTTCTCGAAAGAATGTGTAAGAATACCACGTTATTAGGAAATACAGTGTTGCAGAGTAAAGACAAATACTTACGTATTGGAAAAAACTTTACGAGAAGAAATAACGCATCGTAAGAAATTAGCTTGTATCTCCTAAACAACACGTTGTAACTTAAAAAGATTTGGTGTGGCCTGTACGTCTAAACGTGTAGCCTGAAAAGAGAACCCATAGGAGAATTTTCTTTGGTCAAAATATGTCAGAAACCACGTATTAAGGAAATCCCGCATAGTGCGAAATTATCTTGTTTTTTCTAAACCAAACGTTTTAACTCGAAAAGCTTTGGTGTTGCGTGTATGTCTAAGCGTGTAGCCTCAAAAGAGAACGCACAGGAGAGTTTTCTCTCAAAAGAATATGCAAGAATACCACGTTATAAGGAAATACAGTGTGGCAGAGTAAAGGCAAATATGTACGTAATGGAAACACTTAAACTTTATGAGAAGAATTAACACATCGTAAAAAAATTAGCTTGTTTCTCCTAAACAACAGGTTGTAACTCGAAAAGATTTGGTGTGGCGTGGATGTCTAAACGTGTAGCCTCAAAGGAAAACCCACAGGAGAGTTTTCTTTCGTCAAAATTTGTCAGCAAACCACGTTTTAAGGAAATCCCGCATCGTGCGAAATTATCTTGTTTTTCCTAAACAACACGTTGTAACTAGAAAAGCTTTGGTGTTGCGTGTATGTCTAAGCGTGTAGCCTCAAAAGAGAACGCAGAGGAGAGTTTTCTCTCGAAAGAATATGTAAGAATACCACGTTATAAGGAAATACAGTGTTGCAGAGTAAAGGCAAATACGTACATATTGGAAACAATTAAACTTTAAGAGAAGAAATAAAGCATCTTAAAAAATTAGCATGTATCTCCTAAACAACACGTTGTAATTCGAAAAGATTTGGTGTGGCGTGTACGTCTAAATGTGTAGCCTCAAAAGGGATCCCACAGGAGAGTTTTCTTTGGTCAAAATTTGTCAGGAAACCATGTTTTAAGGAAATCCCGCATCGTGCAAAATTATCTTGATTTTCCTAAACAACATGTTTTAACTCGAAAAGCTTTGGTGTTGCGTGTATGTCTAAGCGTGTAGCCTCAAAAGAGAACGCACAGGAGAGTTTTCTCCCGAAAGAATATGTAGGAATACCATATTATAAGGAAATACAGTGTTGCAGAGTAAAGATAACTACATAATTATTGGAAACACTTAAACTTTACAAGAAGAAATAACGCATCTTAAAATATTAGCTTGTATCTCCTAAACAACACGTTGTAATTCGAAAAGATTTGGTGTGGCATGTACGTCTAAACGTGTAGCCTCAAAAGAGATCCCACAGGAGAGTTTTCTTTAGTCAAAATTTGTCAGGAAAGCACGATTTAAGGAAATCCCGCATCGTGCGAAATTATCTTGTTTTTCCTAAACAACATGTTGTAACTCGAAAAGCTTTGGTGTTGCGTGTATGTGTAAGCGTGTAGCCTCAAAAGTGAACGCACAGGAGAGTTTTCTCCCGAAAGAATATGTAGGAATACCACATTATAAGGAAATACAGTGTTGCAGAGTAAAGACAACTACATAATTATTGGAAACACTTCAACTTTACAAGAAGAAATAACGCATCGTAAAAAAATTAGCTTGTATCTCCTAAACAACACGTTGTATTTTAAAAAGATTTGGTGGGGCCTGTACAACTAAACGTGTAGCCTCAAAAGAGAACCCATAGGAGAAGTTTCTTTGATCAAAATTTGTCAGAAAACCCCGTATTAAGGAAATACCGCATCATGCGAAATTATCTTGTTTTTCCTAAACAACACGTTGTAACTCAAAAAGCTTTGGTGTTGTGTGAATGTCTAAGCATGTAGCCTCAAAGGAGAACGCACAGGAGAGTTTTCTCTCGAAAGAATATGCAAGAATACCACGTTATAAGGAAATACATTGTTGCAGAGTAAAGGCAAATATGTACGTAATGGAAAAACTTAAACTTTATGAGAAGAAATAACGCATCGTAAAAAAATTAGCTTGTTTCTCCTAAACAACACGTTGTAACGTGAAACGATTTGGTGTGGCGTGGACGTCTAAATGTGTAGCCTCAAAAGAGAACCCACAGGAGTATTTTCTTTCGTCAAAATTTGTCAGAAAACCACGTTTTAAGGAAATCCCGCATCGTGCGAAATTATCTTGTTTTGCCTAAACAACACGTTGTAACTCGAAAAGCTTTGGTGTTGCGTGTATGTCTAAGCGTGTAGCCTCAAAAGAGAACGCAAAGGAGAGTTTTTTCTCGAAAGAATATGTAAGAATACCACGTTATTAGGAAATACAGTGTTGCAGTGTAAAGACAAATACTTACGTATTGGAAAAACTTTATGAGAAGAAATAACGCATCGTAAGAAATTAGCTTGTATCTCATAAACAACACGTTGTAACTTATAAAGATTTGGTGTGGCCTGTACGTCAAAACGTGTAGCCTGAAAAGAGAACCCATAGGAGAATTTTCTTTGGTCAAAATTTGTCAGAAAACCACGTATTAAGGAAATCCCGCATAGTGCGAAATTATCTTGTTTTTCCTAAACCAAACGTTTTAACTCGAAAAGCTTTGGTGTTGCGTGTATGTCTAAGCGTGTAGCCTCAAAAGAGAACGCACAGGAGAGTTTTCTCTCGAAAGAATATGTACGAATACCACGTTATAAGGAAATACAGTGTTGCAGAGTAAAGACAAATACGTTCTTATTGGAAAAACTTAAACTTTACGAGAAGAAATAAGGCATCTTACAAAATTAGTTTGTATCTCCTAAACAACACGTTATAACTCGAAAAGATTTGGTGTGGTGTGTACGTCTAAACGTGTAGCCTCAAAAGAGAACCCACAGGATAATTTTCATTCGTCAAAATTTGTCAGGAACCCACGTTTTAAGGAAATCCCGCATCGTGCGAAATTATCTTGTTTTTCCTAAACAACATGTTGTAACTCGAAAAGCTTTGGTTTTGCGTGTATGTCTAAGCGTGTAGCCTCAAAAGAGAACGCACAGGAGAGTTTTCTCTCGAAAGAATATGTAAGGATACCACATTATAAGGAAATACAGTGTTGCAGAGTAAAGACAAATACGTACGTATTGGAAACACTTTATCAGAGAAATAACGCATCTTGAAAAATTAGCTTGTATGTCCTAAACAACACGTTGTAACTCGAAAGGATTTGGTGTGGCGTGTAAGTCTAAACGTGTAGCCTCAAAAGAGTACCCACAGGAGGGTTTTATTTCGTCAAAATTTTTCAGAAAACCACGTTTTAAGGAAATCCCGCATCGTGCGAAATTATCTTGTTTTTCCTAAACAACATGTTGTAACTCGAAAAGCTTTGGTGTTGCGTGTATGTCTAAGCGTGTAGCCTCAAAAGAGAACGCACAGGAGAGGTTTCTCTCGAAAGAATATGTAAGGATACCACGTTATAAGGAAATACAGTGTTGCAGAGTAAAGACAAATACGTACGTATTGGAAACACTTTATGAGAGAAATAACGCATCTTGCAAAATTAGCTTGTATGTCCTAAACAACACGTTGTAACTCGAAAAGATTTGGTGTGGCGTGTACGTCTTAACGTGTAGCCTCAAAAGAGTACACACAGGAGAGTTATATTTCGTCAAAATTTGTCAGAAAACCACGTTTTAAGGAAACCCTGCATCATGCGAAATTATCTTGTTTTTCCTAAAAAACACGTTGTAACTAGAAAAGCTTTGGTTTTGCGTGAATGTCTAAGCATGTAGCCTCAAAGGAGAAAGCACCGGAGAGTTTTCACTCGAAAGAATATGCAAGAATACCACGTTATAAGGAAATACAGTGTTGCAGAGTAAAGGCAAATATGTATGTAATGGAAACACTTAAACTTTATGAGAAGAAATAACGCATCGTAAAAAAATTAGCTTGTTTCTCCTAAACAACACGTTGTAACTCGAAAAGATTTGGTGTGGCGTGGACGTCTAAATGTGTAGCCTCAAAGAGAACCCACAGGAGTATTTTCTTTCGTCAAAATTTGTCAGAAAACCACGTTTTATGGAAATCCCGCATCGTGCGAAATTATCTTGTTTTTCCTAAACAACACGTTGTAACTCGAAAAGCTTTGGTGTTGCATGTATGTCTAAGCGTGTAGCCTCAAAAGAGAACGCAAAGGAGAGTTTTTTCTCGAAAGAATATGTAAGAATACTACGTTATTAGGAAATACAGTGTTGCAGAGTAAAGACAAATACTTACGTATTGGAAAAACTTTACGAGAAGAAATAACGCATCGTAAGAAATTAGCTTGTATCTCCTAAACAACACGTTGTAACTTAAAAAGATTTGGTGTGGCCTGTACGTCTAAACATGTAGCCTGAAAAGACAACCCATAGGAGAATTTTCTTTGGTCAAAATTTGTCAGAAAACCACGTATTAAGGAAATCCCGCATAGTGCGAAATTATCTTTTTTTTCCTAAACCAAACGTTTTAACTCGAAAAGCTTTGGTGTTGCGTGTATGTCTAAGCGTGTAGCCTCAAAAGAGAATGCACAGGAGAGTTTTCTCTCGAAAGAATATGTAAGAATACCACGTTATAAGGAAATACAGTGTTGCAGAGTAAATACAAATACGTACTTATTGGAAAAACTTAAACTTTATGAGAAGAAATAAGGCATCTTACAAAATTAGTTTGTATCTCCTAAACAACACATTATAACTCAAAAGATTTGGTGTGGTGTGTACGTCTAAACGTGTAGCCTCAAAAGTGAACCCACAGGAGAATTCTTTTGAGGCTACCCGTTGAGACGTACGATGCGTTATTTCTTCTTGTAAACTTTAAGTGTTTCCAATAAGTACGTGGTATTCTTACATATTCTTTCGAGGGAAAACTATCCTGTGCATTCTCCTTTGATGCTACACGCTTAGACATACACGCAACACCAAAGCATTTCGGGTTACAACGTGTTGTTTAGGAAAAACAAGATAATTTCACATGATGCAGGATTTCGATAAAAAGTCGTTTTCTGACAAATTTTGACGAAAGAAAATTCTCCTGTGGGTTCTCTTTTGAGGTTACACGTTTAGACATACAAGGCACACCAAATCTTTTCGAGTTATAACGTGTTGTTTAGGAAATACAATCTAATTTTGTACGATGCGTTATTTCTTCTTGTAAAGTGTTTCCAATACGTATGTATTTGTCTTTACTCTGCAACACTGTATTTCCTTATAACGTGGTAACATATTCTTTCGAAAGAAAACTCTCCTGTGCGTTCTCTTTTGAGGCTACACGCTTAGACATACACGCAACCACCAAAGCTTTTCGAGTTAAAACGTGTTGTTTAGGAAAAACAAGATAATTTCGCACGATGCGAGATTTCCTTAATACGTGGTTTTCTGAAAAATTTTGACCAAAGAAAATTCTCCTGTGGGTACTCTTTTGAGGCTACACGCTTAGACGTACACGCCACACCAAATCTTTTCGAGTTACAACGTGTTGTTTAGGAGATACAAGCTAATTTTGTACGATGTGTTATTTCTTCTCCTAAAGTGTTTCCAATACGTACCTATTTGTCTTTGCTCTACAACATTGTATTTCCTTATAACATGGTATTCGTAAATATTCTTTCGAGAGAAAACTCTCCTGTGCATTCTCTTTTGAGGCTACATGCTTAGATATACACACAACACCAAAGCATTTCGAGTTAGAAGGTGTTGTTTAGGAAAAACAAGATAATTTCGCATGATGCGGGAATTCCTTAAAACGTGGCTTTATGACAAATTTTGACGAAAGAAAATTCTCCTGTGTGTTTTCATTTGAGGCTACACGTTTAGACGTACACGCCACACCAATTCCTTTCGAGTTACAACGTGTTGTTTAGGAGATACAAGCTAATTTTTTACGATGCTTTATATCTTCTTGTAAAGTTCAAGTGTTTCCAAAATGTACGTATTTTTCTTTAATTTGCGACAATGTATTTCCTTATAACGTGGTATTCTTACATACTCGTTCGAGAGAAATCTCTCCTGTGCGTTCTCTTTTGAGGATACATGCTTAGACATACACGCAACACCAAAGAGTTTCGAGTTACAATGTGTTGTTTAGGAAAAACAAGATAGTTTCGCACTATGCGGGATTTCCTTAATAAGTGGTTTTCTGACAATTTTTGACGAAAGAAAATTCTCCTGTGGGTTCTCTTTTGAGTCTACACGATTAGACGTACACGCCACAAATCTTTTCGAGTTACAACGTGTTGTTTAGGAGATACAAACTAATTTTTTACGATACGTTATTTCTTCTCGTAAAGTGTTTCAAATACATACGTATTTGTCTTTACTCTGCAAAACTGTATTTCCTTATAATGTGGTATTCTTACATGTTCTCTCGAGAGAAAACTCTCCTGTGCGTTGTCTTTTGAGGCTACATGCTTAGACATACACGCAACATCAAAGCTCTTCGAGTTACATCGTGTGGTTTAGGAAAAACAAGATAATTTCGCACGATGAGTGATTTCCTTAAAACATGGTTTTCTGACAAATTTTAACGAAAAAAAATTCTCCTGTGGGTTCTCTTTTGAGGCTACACGTTTAGACGTACATGCCACACCAAAGCTTTTCGAGTTACAACGTGTTGTTTAGGAGATACAAGCTAATTTTGTACGATGCGTTATTTCTTCTCGTAAAGTGTTTCCAATAAGTACGTATTTGCCTTTAGTCTGCAACACTGTATTTCCTTATAACGTGGTATTCTTACATATTCTTTCGAGAGAAAACTCTCCTGTGCGTCCTCTTTTGAGGCTACATGCTTAGACATACACGCAACCCCAAAGCTTTTCGCGTTACAACGTGTTGTTTAGGAAAAACAAGATAATTTCGCACGATGAGGGATTTCCTTAATAAGTGGTTTTCTGAAAAAAATTTGACCAAAGAAAATTCTCCTATGGGTTCTCCTTTGAGACTACACGTGTAGACGTACAGGCCACAACAAATCTTTTTAAGTTACAACGTGTTGTTTAGGAGATACAAGCTAATTTTGTATGATGCGTTATTTCTTCTCGTAAAGTTTTTCCAATAAGTAAGTATTTGTCTTTACTCTACAACACCGTATTTCCTTATAACGTGGTATTCGTACATATTTTTTCGAGAGAAAACTCTCCTGTGCGTTCTCATTTGAGGCTACACGCTTAGACATACACGCATCAGCAAAGCTTTTCGAGTTACAACGTGTTGTTTAGGAAGAACAAGATAATTTCTCACGATGCGGGATATCCTTAAACGTGGTTTTCTGACAAATTTTGACGAAAGAAAATTCTCCTGTGGGTTCTCTATTGAGGCTACACGTTTAGACGTACATGCCACACCAAATCTTTTCAAGTTACAACATGTAGTTTTGGAGATACAAGCTAATATTGTACGATGCGTTATTTCTTCTCATAAAGTGTTTCCAATAAGTACGTATTTGTCTTTACTCTGCAACACTGTATTTCCTTATAACGTGGTATTCTTATATATTCTTTCGAGAGAAAACTCTCCTGTGCGTTCTCTTTGGAGGCTACACGCTTAGACATTCATGCAACACCAAAGTCTTTCGAGTTACAACGTGTTGTTTAGGAAAAACAAGATAATTTCGCATGATGCAGGATTTCCTTAAAACGTGGTTTTCTGACAAATTTTGACGAAAGAAAACTCTCCTGTGGGTTCTCTTTTGAGGCTACACGTTTAGACGTACACGCCACACTAAATCCTTTCGAGATATAATGTGTTGTTTAGGATATACAAGCTAATTTTTTACTATGTGTTATTTCTTCTCGTAAAGTTTAAGTGTTTCCAATAAGTACGTATTTGTCTTTATCTGCAACACTGTATTTCCTTATAACGTGTTATTCCTACATATTCTTTCGAGAGAAAACTCTCCTGTGCGTTCTCTTTTGAGGCTACACGCTTAGATATTCTCGCAACACCAAAGCTTTTCGAGTTACAACATGTTGTTTAGGAAAAACAAGATAATTTCGCACGATGCGGTATTTCCTTAAAACGTGGTTTTCCGACGAATTTTGACGAAAGAAAACTCTCCTGTGGGTTCTATTTTGAGGCTACACGTTTAGACGTACACGCCACACCAAATCTTTTCGAGTTACAACGTGTTGTTTAGGAGATACAAGCTAATTTTGCATGATGCGTTATTTCTTCTCCTAAAGTGTTTCCAATAAGTTCATATTTGTCTATACTCTGCAACACTGTATTTTCTTATAACGTGGTATTCCTACATATTCTTTCGGGAGAAAACTATCCTGTGCGTTCTCTTTGGAGGCTACACACTTAGACATACACGCAACACCAAAGCTTTTCGAGTTACAACGTGTTGATTAGGAAAAACACGATAATTTCGCAGGATGCGGGATATCCTTAAAACGTGGTTTTCTGACAAATTTTGACGTAAGAAAATTCTCCTGTCGGTTCTCTTTTGAGGCTACACGTTTAGACATACATGCCACACCAAATCTTTTTGAGTTACCACGTGTTGCTTCAGAGATACAAGCTAATTTTGTACCATGCATTATTTCTTCTCATAATGTGTTTCCAATACGTACGTATTTGTCTTTACTCTTCAGCAATATATTTCCTTATAACGTGGTATTCTTACATATTCTTTCGAGAGAAAACTCTCCTGTGCATTCTCTTTTGAGGCTACACGCTTAGACATACACGCAACACCAAAGCTTTTCTAGTTACAGTGTGTTGTTTAGGAAAAACAAGATAATTTCGCACGATGCGGGATTTCCGTAAAACGGGGTTTTCTGACAAATTTTGACGAAAGAAAACTCTCCTGTGGGTTCTCTTTTGAGGCTACACGTTTAGACGTACATGCCACACCAAATCTTTTCGAGTTACAATGTGTTGTTTAGGAGATACAAGCTAATTTTGCATGATGCGTTATTTCTTCTCCTAAATTTTTTCCAATAAGTACATATTTGTCTATACTCTGCAACACTGTATTTCCATATTACGTGGTATTCGTACATATTATTTCGAGAGAAAACTCTCCTGTGCGTTCTCTTTGGAGGCAACACTCTTAGACATACAGGCAACACCAAAGCTTTTCGAGTTACAATGTGTTCTTTAGGAAAAACAATATAATTTCACACGATGCAGGATTTCCTTAAAACGTGGTTTTCTGACAAATTTTGACGTAAGAAAATTCTCCTGTGGGTTCTCTTTTGAGGCTACATGTTTGGACATACATGCCGCACCAAATCTTTTTGAGTTACCACATGTTGTTTCGGAGATACAAGCTAATTTTGTACCATGCATTTTTTCTTCTCATAATGTGTTTCCAATACGTACGTATTTGTCTTTACTCTGCAGCAATATATTTCCTTATAATGTGGTATTCTTACATATTCTTTCGAGAGAAAACTCTCCTGTGCATTCTCTTTTGAGGCTATACGCTTAGACATACACGCAACAAAAAAGCTTTTCGCGTTACAACGTGTTGGTTAGGAAAAACAAGATAATTTCGCACGATGAGGGATTTCCTTAATACGTGGTTTTCTGAAAAAAATTTGACCAAAGAAAATTCTCCTATGGGTTCTCTTTTGAGACTACACGTGTAGACGTACAGGCCAAAACAAATCTTTTTAAGTTACAACGTGTTGTTTAGGAGATAAAAGCTAATTTTGTATGATGCGTTATTTCTTCTCGCAAAGTTTTTCCAATAAGTAAGTATTTGTCTTTACTCTACAACACTGTATTTCCTTATAACGTGGTATTCTTATATATTGTTTCGAGAGAAAACTCTCCTGTGCGTTCTCTTTGGAGGCTACACGCTTAGACATTCATGCAGCACCAAAGTCTTTCGAGTTACAACGTGTTGTTTAGGAAAAACAAGATAATTCCGCATGATGCAGGATTTCCTTAAAACGTGGTTTTCTGACAAATTTTGACGAAAGAAAACTCTCCTGTGGGTTCTCTTTTGAGGCTACACGTTTAGACGTACACGCCACACTAAATCCTTTCGAGATATAATGTGTTGTTTAGGATATACAAGCTAATTTTTTACTATGTGTTATTTCTTCTCGTAAAGTTTAAGTGTTTCCAATAAGTACGTATTTGTCTTTACTCTGCAACACTGTATTTCCTTATAACGTGTTATTCCTACATATTCTTTCGAGAGAAAACTCTCCTGTGCGTTCTCTTTTGAGGCTACACGCTTAGATATTCTCGCAACACCAAAGCTTTTCGAGTTACAACATGTTGTTTAGGAAAAACAAGATAATTTCGCACGATGCGGTATTTCCTTAAAACGTGGTTTTCCGACGAATTTTGACGAAAGAAAACTCTCCTGTGGGTTCTATTTTGAGGCTACACGTTTAGACGTACACGCCACACCAAATCTTTTCGAGTTACAACGTGTTGTTTAGGAGATACAAGCTAATTTTGCATGATGCGTTATTTCTTCTCCTAAAGTGTTTCCAATAAGTTCATATTTGTCTATACTCTGCAACACTGTATTTTCTTATAACGTGGTATTCCTACATATTCTTTCGGGAGAAAACTATCCTGTGCGTTCTCTTTGGAGGCTACACACTTAGACATACACGCAACACCAAAGCTTTTCGAGTTACAACGTGTTGATTAGGAAAAACACGATAATTTCGCAGGATGCGGGATATCCTTAAAACGTGGTTTTCTGACAAATTTTGACGTAAGAAAATTCTCCTGTCGGTTCTCTTTTGAGGCTACACGTTTAGACATACATGCCACACCAAATCTTTTTGAGTTACCACGTGTTGCTTCAGAGATACAAGCTAATTTTGTACCATGCATTATTTCTTCTCATAATGTGTTTCCAATACGTACGTATTTGTCTTTACTCTGCAGCAATATATTTCCTTATAACGTGGTATTCTTACATATTCTTTCGAGAGAAAACTCTCCTGTGCATTCTCTTTTGAGGCTACACGCTTAGACATACACGCAACACCAAAGCTTTTCTAGTTACAGCGTGTTGTTTAGGAAAAACAAGATAATTTCGCACGATGCGGGATTTCCGTAAAACGGGGTTTTCTGACAAATTTTGACGAAAGAAAACTCTCCTGTGGGTTCTCTTTTGAGGCTACACGTTTAGACGTACATGCCACACCAAATCTTTTCGAGTTACAATGTGTTGTTTAGGAGATACAAGCTAATTTTGCATGATGCGTTATTTCTTCTCCTAAATTTTTTCCAATAAGTACATATTTGTCTATACTCTGCAACACTGTATTTCCATATTACGTGGTATTCGTACATATTATTTCGAGAGAAAACTCTCCTGTGCGTTCTCTTTGGAGGCAACACTCTTAGACATACAGGCAACACCAAAGCTTTTCGAGTTACAATGTGTTCTTTAGGAAAAACAATATAATTTCACACGATGCAGGATTTCCTTAAAACGTGGTTTTCTGACAAATTTTGACGTAAGAAAATTCTCCTGTGGGTTCTCTTTTGAGGCTACATGTTTGGACATACATGCCGCACCAAATCTTTTTGAGTTACCACATGTTGTTTCGGAGATACAAGCTAATTTTGTACCATGCATTTTTTCTTCTCATAATGTGTTTCCAATACGTACGTATTTGTCTTTACTCTGCAGCAATATATTTCCTTATAATGTGGTATTCTTACATATTCTTTCGAGAGAAAACTCTCCTGTGCATTCTCTTTTGAGGCTATACGCTTAGACATACACGCAACAAAAAAGCTTTTCGCGTTACAACGTGTTGGTTAGGAAAAACAAGATAATTTCGCACGATGAGGGATTTCCTTAATACGTGGTTTTCTGAAAAAAATTTGACCAAAGAAAATTCTCCTATGGGTTCTCTTTTGAGACTACACGTGTAGACGTACAGGCCAAAACAAATCTTTTTAAGTTACAACGTGTTGTTTAGGAGATACAAGCTAATTTTGTATGATGCGTTATTTCTTCTCGCAAAGTTTTTCCAATAAGTAAGTATTTGTCTTTACTCTACAACACTGTATTTCCTTATAACGTGGTATTCGTACATATTTTTTCGAGAGAAAACTCTCCTGTGGGTTCTCATTTGAGGCTACACGCTTAGACATACACGCAACAGCAAAGCTTTTCGAGTTACAACGTGTTGTTTAGGAAGAACAAGATAATTTCTCACGATGCGGGATTTCCTTAAAACGTGGTTTTCTGACAAATTTTGACGAAAGAAAATTCTCCTGTGGGTTCTCTTTTGAGGCTACACGTTTAGACGTACACGCCACACCAAATCTTTTTGAGTTACAACTTGTTGTTTAGGAGATACAAGCTAATTTTTTTACGATGCGTTATTTCTTCTCGTAAAGTTTAAGTGTTTCCAATAAGTATGTATTTGCCTTTACGCTGCAACACTGTATTTCCTTATAACGTGTTATTCTTACATATTATTTCGAGAGAAAACTGTCCTGTGCGTTCTCTCTGGAGGCTACATGCTTAGACATTCACGCAACACCAAAGCTTTTCGAGTTACAACGTATTGTTTAGGAAAAACAAGATAATTTCGCATGATGCAGGATTTCCTTTAAACGTGGTTTTCTGACAAATTTTGACTAAAGAAAACTCTCCTGTGGGTTCTCTTTTGAGGCTACACGTATAGACGTACACGCTACTCCAAATCTTTTCGAGTTACAACGTGTTGTTTAGGAGATACAAGCTAATTTTGCAAGATGCGTTATTTCTCTCATAAAGTGCTTCCAATACATACATGTTTGTCTTTACTCTGCCACACTGAATTTCCTTATAACGTGGAATTCTTACATATTCTTTCGAGAGAAAACTCTCCTGTGCATTCTCTTTTGGGGCTACATGCTTAGACATGCACCCAACACCAAAGCTTTTCGTGTTACAACGTGTTGTTTAGGAAAAACAAGATATTATCACACGATGCGGGATTTCTGTAAAACGTGGTTTTTGACAAATTTTGACCAAAAAAACTCTCCTGTGGGTTCTCTTTTGAGGCTACACGTTTAGACGTACACACCACACCAAATCTTTTCCAGTTACAACGTGTTGTTTAGGAGATACAAGCTAATTTTGCAAGATGCGTTATTTCTCTCATAAAGTGCTTCCAATACATACATGTTTGTCTTTACTCTGCCACACTGAATTTCCTTATAACGTGGAATTCTTACATATTCTTTCGAGAGAAAACTCTCCTGTGCATTCTCTTTTGGGGCTACATGCTTAGACATGCACCCAACACCAAAGCTTTTCGTGTTACAACGTGTTGTTTAGGAAAAACAAGATATTATCACACGATGCGGGATTTCTGTAAAACGTGGTTTTTGACAAATTTTGACCAAAGAAAACTCTCCTGTGGGTTCTCTTTTGAGGCTACACGTTTAGACATACACACCACACCAAATCTTTTCCAGTTACAACGTGTTGTTTAGGAGATACAAGCTAATTTTGCATGATGCTTTATTTCTTCTCGTAAAGTGTTTCCAATAAGTACGTATTTGTCTATACTCTGCAACATTGTATTTCCTTATAACGTGGTATTCTTACATATTCTTTCGAGAGAAAACTCTCCTGGGCGTTCCCCTTTGAGGCTACGCACTTAGACATACATGCAACACCAAAGCTTTTCGAGTTACGTGTTGTTTAGGAAAAACAAGATAATTACGCACGATGCGGGATTTCCTTAATAAGTGGTTTTCTGACAAATTTTGACCAAGGAAAATTCCTCTATGGGTTCTCTTTTGAGGCTACACGTTTAGACGTACAGGCCACACCAAATCTTTTTAAGTTACAACGTGTTGTTTAGGAGATACAAGCTAATTTTGTATGATGCGTAATTTCTTCTCCTAAAGTTTTTCCAATAAGTAAGTATGTGTCTTTATTCTGCAACATTGTATTTCCTTATAACGTGGTATTCGTACATATTCTTTCAAGAGAAAACTCTCCTGTGCATTCTCATTTGAGGCTACACGCTTAGACATATACGCAACACCAAAGCTTTTCGAGTTACAACGTGTTGTTTAGGAAGAACAAGATAATTTCCCACGATGCGGGATTTCCTTAAAACGTGGTTTTCTGACAAATTTTGACGAAAGAAAATTCTCCTGTGGGTTCTCTTTTGAGGCTACACGTTTAGATGTACACGCCACACCAAATCTTTTTGAGTTTCAACGTGTTGTTTAGGAGATACAAGCTAATTTTTTTTTACGATGCGTTATTTCTTCTCGTAAGTTTAAGTGTTTCCAATACGTATGTATTTGCCTTTACTCTGCAACACTGTATTCCCTTATAACGTGGTATTCGTACATATTCTTTCGAGAGAAAACTCTCCTGTGCGTTCTCTTTGGAGGCTACATGCTTAGACATACACGCAAAACCAAAGCTTTTCGAGTTACAACGTGTTTTTTAGGAAAAACAAGATAATTTCGCATGATGCAGGATTTCCTTAAAACGTGGTTTTCTGACAAATTTTGACGAATGAAAACTCTCCTGTGGGTTCTCTTTTGAGGCTACACGTTTAGACGTACACGCCACACTAAATCCTTTCGAGATATAATGTGTTGTTTAGGATATACATGCTAATTTTTTACTATGTGTTATTTCTTCTCGTAAAGCTTAAGTGTTTCCAATACGTACGTATTTGTCTTTACTCTGCAACACTGTATTTCCTTATAACGTGGTATTCCTACATATTTTTCGGGAGAAAACTCTCCTGTACGTTCTCTTTTGAGGCTACAGGCTTAGACATACTCGCAACACCAAAGCTTTTCGAGTTACAACATGTTGTTTAGGAAAAACAAGATAATTTCGCACGATGCGGTATTTCCTTAAAACATGGTTTTCTGATGAATTTTGACGAAAGAAAACTCTCCTGTGGGTTCTCTTTTGAGGCTACACTTTTAGACGTACACGCCACACCAAATCTTTTCGAGTTCCAACGTGTTATTTAGGAGATACAAGCTAATTTTTTATGATGCGTTATTTCTTCTCCTATAGTGATTCCAATAAGTACATATTTGTCTATACTCTGCAACACTGTATTTTCTTATAACGTGGTATTCCTACATATTCTTTCGGGAGAAAACTATCCGGTGTGTTCTCTTTGGAGGCTACACACTTAGACATACACGCAACACCAAAGCTTTTCGAGTTACAACGTGTTGATTAGGAAAAACACGATAATTTCGCACGATGCGGGATTTCCTTAAAACGTGGTTTTCTGACAAATTTTGACGTAAGAAAATTCTCCTGTCGGTTCTCTTTTGAGGCTACACGTTTAGACATACATGCCACACCAAATCTTTTTGAGTTACCACGTTTTGCTTCAGAGATACAAGCTAATTTTGTACCATGCATTATTTCTTCTCATAATGTGTTTCCAATACGTACGTATTTGTCTTTACTCTGCAGCAATATATTTCCTTATAACGTGGTATTCTTACATATTCTTTCGAGAGAAAACTCTCCTGTGCATTCTCTTTTGAGGCTACACGCTTAGACATACACGCAACACTAAAGCTTTTCTAGTTACAACGTGTTGTTTAGGAAAAACAAGATAATTTCGCACGATGCGGGATTTCCTTAAAACGGGGTTTTCTGACAAATTTTGACGAAAGAAAACTCTCCTGTGGGTTCTCTTTTGAGGCTACACGTTTAGACGTACACGCCACACCAAATCTTTTCGAGTTACAATGTGTTGTTTAGGAGATACAAGCTAATTTTACATGATGCGTTATTTCTTCTAAAGTTTTTCCAATAAGTACATATTTGTCTATACTCTGCAACACTGTATTTCCTTATAACGTGGTATTCTTACATATTCTTTCGAGAGAAAACTCTCCTGTGCGTTCTCTTTGGAGGCTACACTCTTAGACATACAGGCAACACCAAAGCTTTTCGAGTTACAATGTGTTGATTAGGAAAAACAAGATAATTTCACACGATGCAGGATTTCCTTAAAACGTGGTTTTCTGACAAATTTTGACGTATGAAAATTCTCCTGTGGGTTCTCTTTTGAGGCTACACGTTTGGACATACATGCCGCACCAAATCTTTTTGAGTTACCACATGTTGTTTTGGAGATACAAGCTAATTTTGTACAATGCATCTTTTCTTCTCATAATGTGTTTCCAATACGTTCGTATTTGTCTTTACTCTGCAGCAATATATTTCCTTATAACGTGGTATTCTTACATATTCTTTCGAGAGAAAACTCTCCTGTGCATTCTCTTTTGAGGCTACACGCTTAGACATACACGCAACAAAAAGCTTTTCGCGTTACAACTTGTTGGTTAGGAAAAACAAGATAAATTCGCACGATGAGGGATTTCCTTAATACGTGGTTTTCTGAAAAAAATTTGACCAAAGAAAATTCTCCTATGGGTTCTCTTTTGAGACTAAACGTGTAGACGTACAGGCCAGAACAAATCTTTTTAAGTTACAACGTGTTGTTTAGGAGATACAAGCTAATTTTGTATGATGCGTTATTTCTCCTTGTAAAGTTTTTCCAATAAGTAAGTATTTGTCTTTACTCTACAACACTGTATTTCCTTATAACGTGGTATTCATACATATTTTTTTGAGAGAAAACTCTCCTGTAGGTTCTCATTTGAGGCTACACGCTTAGACATACACGCAACAGCAAAGCTTTTCGAGTTACAATGTGTTGTTTAGGAAGAACAAGATAATTTCTCACGATGCGGGATTTCCTTAAAACGTGGTTTTCTGACAAATTTTGACGAAAGAAAATTCTCCTGTGGGTTCTCTTTTGAGGCTACACGTTTAGACGTACACGCCACACCAAATCTTTTTGAGTTACAACATGTTGTTTAGGAGATACAAGCTAATTTTTTTACGATGCGTTATTTCTTCTCGTAAAGTTTAAGTGTTTCCAATACGTATGTATTTGCCTTTACTCTGCAACACTGTATTTCCTTATAACGTGTTATTCTTACATATTATTTCGAGAGAAAACTGTCCTGTGCGTTCTCTCTGGAGGCTACACGCTTAGACATTCACGCAACACCAAAGCTTTTCGAGTTACAACGTATTGTTTAGGAAAAACAAGATAATTTCGCATGATGCAGGATTTCCTTTAAACGTGGTTTTCTGACAAATTTTGACTAAAGAAAACTCTCCTGTGGGTTCTCTTTTGAGGCTACACGTATAGACGTACACGCTACTCCAAATCTTTTCGAGTTACAACGTGTTGTTTAGGACATACAAGCTAATTTTGCAAGATGCGTTATTTCTCTCATAAAGTGCTTCCAATACATACATGTTTGTCTTTACTCTGCCACACTGAATTTCCTTATAACGTGGAATTCTTACATATTCTTTCGAGAGAAAACTCTCCTGTGCATTCTCTTTTGGGGCTACATGCTTAGACATGCACCCAACACCAAAGCTTTTCGTGTTACAACGTGTTGTTTAGGAAAAACAAGATATTATCACACGATGCGGGATTTCTGTAAAACGTGGTTTTTGACAAATTTTGACCAAAGAAAACTCTCCTGTGGGTTCTCTTTTGAGGCTACACGTTTAGACATACACACCACACCAAATCTTTTCCAGTTACAACGTGTTGTTTAGGAGATACAAGCTAATTTTGCATGATGCTTTATTTCTTCTCGTAAAGTGTTTCCAATAAGTACGTATTTGTCTATACTCTGCAACATTGTATTTCCTTATAACGTGGTATTCTTACATATTCTTTCGAGAGAAAACTCTCCTGGGCGTTCCCCTTTGAGGCTACGCACTTAGACATACATGCAACACCAAAGCTTTTCGAGTTACATGTTGTTTAGGAAAAACAAGATAATTACGCACGATGCGGGATTTCCTTAATAAGTGGTTTTCTGACAAATTTTGACCAAGGAAAATTCCTCTATGGGTTCTCTTTTGAGGCTACACGTTTAGACGTACAGGCCACACCAAATCTTTTTAAGTTACAACGTGTTGTTTAGGAGATACAAGCTAATTTTGTATGATGCGTAATTTCTTCTCCTAAAGTTTTTCCAATAAGTAAGTATGTGTCTTTATTCTGCAACATTGTATTTCCTTATAACGTGGTATTCGTACATATTCTTTCAAGAGAAAACTCTCCTGTGCATTCTCATTTGAGGCTACACGCTTAGACATATACGCAACACCAAAGCTTTTCGAGTTACAACGTGTTGTTTAGGAAGAACAAGATAATTTCCCACGATGCGGGATTTCCTTAAAACGTGGTTTTCTGAGAAATTTTGACGAAAGAAAATTCTCCTGTGGGTTCTCTTTTGAGGCTACATGTTTAGATGTACACGCCACACCAAATCTTTTTGAGTTTCAACGTGTTGTTTAGGAGATACAAGCTAATTTTTTTTACGATGCGTTATTTCTTCTCGTAAAGTTTAAGTGTTTCCAATACGTATGTATTTGCCTTTACTCTGCAACACTGTATTCCATTATAACGTGGTATTCGTACATATTCTTTCGAGAGAAAACTCTCCTGTGCGTTCTCTTTGGAGGCTACATGCTTAGACATACATGCAAAACCAAAGCTTTTCGAGTTACAACGTGTTGTTTAGGAAAAACAAGATAATTTCGCATGATGCGGGATTTCCTTAAAACGTGGTTATCTGACAAATTTTGACGAGAGAAAATTCTCCTGTGGGTTCTCTTTTGAGGGTACACGTTTAGACGTACAAGCCACACCAAATCCTTTCGAGTTATAACGTGTTGTTTAGGAGATACAAGCTAATTTTGTACTATGTGTTATTTCTACTCGTAAAGTTTAAGTGTTTCCAATAAGTATGTATTTGTCTTTACTTTGCAACACTGTATTTCCTTATAACGTGGTATTCCTACATATTCTTTCGGGAGAAAACTCTCCTGTGCGTTCTCTTTTGAGGCTACACACTTAGACATACACGCAACACCAATGCTTTTCGATTTACAACATGTTGTTTAGGAAAAACGAGATAATTTCGCACGATGCGGGATTTCCTTAAAACGTGGTTTTTGACAAATTTTGACAAAAGAAAACTCTCCTGTGGGTTCTCTTTTGAGGCTACACGTTTAGACGTACACGCCACACCAAATCTTTTCGAGTTACAGCGTGTTGTTTAGGAGATACAAGCTAATTTTGCATGATGCATTATTTCTTCTCGTAAAGTGTTTCCAATAAGTACGTATTTGTCTTTACTCTGCAACACTGTATTTCCTTATAACGTGGTTTTCTTATATATTCTTTTGAGAGAAAACTATCCTGTGCATTCTCTTTGGAGGCTACACGCTTAGACATACATGCAACACCAAAGCTTTTCGAGTTACAACGTGTTGATTAGGAAAAACAAGATAATTACGCACGATGCGGGATTTCCTTAAAACGTGGTTTTCTGAAAATTTTTGACATAAGAAAATTCTCCTGTGGGTTCTCTTTTGAGGCTACACGTTCAGACGTATATGCCACACCAAATCTTTTCGAGTTACCACGTGTTGTTTCGGAGATACAAGCTAATTTTGTACCATGCGTTATTTCTTCTCATAATGTGTTTCCAATAAGTACGTATATGTCTTTACTCTGCGGCAATATATTTCCTTATAACGTGGCATTCTTACATATTCTTTCGAGAGAAAACTCTCCTGTGCATTCTCTTTTGAGGCTGCACGCTTACACATACACGCAACACCAAAGCTTTTCTAGTACAACGTCTTGTTTAGGAAAAACAAGATAATTTCGCACGATGCGGGATTTCCTTAAAACGTGGTTTTCTGACAAATTTTGACGAAAGAAAACTCTCCTGTGGGTTCTCTTTTGAGGCTACACGTTTAGACGAACACACCACACCAAATCTTTTTGAGTTACAACGTGTGTTTTAGGACATACAAGCTAATTTTGCAAGATGCGTTATTTCTCTCATAAAGTGCTTCCAATACGTACGTATTTGTCTTTCCTCTGCCACACTGTATTTCCTTATATCGTGGTATTCTTACATATTCTTTCGAGAGAAAACTCTCCTGTGCGTTCTCTTTTGGGGCTACACGCTTAGACATACACCAAACTCGAAATGATTTGGTGTGGCGTGTACGTCTAAACATGTAGCCTCAAAAGAGAACCCACAGGAGAATTTTTTTTGGTCAAAATTTGTCAGAAAACCACGTATTAAGGAAATCCCGCATCGTGCGAAATTATCTTGTTTTTCCTAAACAACACGTTGTGACTCAAAAAGCTTTGGTGCTGCGTGTATGTCTAAGCGTGTAGCCTCAAAGGAGAACGTACAGGAGAGTTTTCTCTCGAAAGAATATGTAAGAATACCACGTTATTTGGAAATATAGTGTTGCAGAGTAAAGACCAATATGTATATATTGGAAACACTTTATGAGAAGAAATAACACATGGTAAAAAATTAACTTGTATCTCCTAAACAACACGTTGTAACTCGAAATGGTTTGGTTTGGTGTTTATATCTAAACGTGTACCCTCAAAAGAGAACCCACAGGAGAATTTTCTTTCGTCAAAATTTTTTCAGAAAACCACGTTTTAAGGAAATCCCGCATCATGCTAAATTATCTTGTTTTTCCTAAACAGCACGTTGTAACTCGAAAAGCTTTGGGGTTGCATGTATGTCTAAACGTGTGGCCTCTAAACAGAACGCACAGGAGAGTTTTCTCTCGAAAGAATATATAAGAATACCACGTTATAAGGAAATACAGTGTTGCAGAGTAAAGACAAATACGTACTTATTGGAAACACTATATGAGAAGAAATAACGCATCGTAGAATATTAGCTTGTATCTCCAAAACTACACGTTGTAACTTGAAAAGATTTGGTGTGGCATGTACGTCTAAACGTGTAGCCTCAAAAGAGAACCCACAGGAGAATTTTCTTTCGTCAAAATTTTTCAGAAAACCATGTTTTAAGGAAATCCCGCATCGTGCGTAATTATTTTGTTTTTCCAAAACAACACGTTGTAACTCGAAAAGCTTTGGTGTTGCGTGTATGTCTAAGCGTGTAGCCTCAAAAGAGAACGCACAGGAGAGGTTTCTCTCGAAAGAATATGTAAGAATACCACGTTATATGGAAATACAGTGTTGCAGAGTAAAGAAAAATATGTACGTATTGGAAACACTTTACGAGAAGAAATAACGCATGGTACAAAATTAGCTTGTATCTCCTAAACAACACGTTGTGACTCAAAAGGATTTGATGTGGTGATTACATCTAAACGTGTAGCCTCAAAAGAGAACCCACAGGAGTATTTTCTTTCGTCAAAATTTTTTCAGAAAACCATGTTTTAAGGAAATCCAGCATCGTGCGAAATTATTTTGTATTTCCTAAACAACACGTTGTAACACGAAAAACTTTGGTGTTGCGTGTATGTCTAAGCGTGTAGCCTCAAAAGAGAATGCACAGTAGAGTATTCTCTCGAAAGAATATGTAAGAATACCACGTTATAAGGAAATACAGTGTTGCAGAGTAAAGACAGATACATACCTACTGGAAACACTTTACGAGAAGGAATAATACATCGTACAAAATTAGCTTGTATTTCCTATACAACACGTTGTAACTCGAAGAGATTTGGTGTGGCGTGTACGTTGAAACGTGTAGCCTCAAAAGAGAACCCACAGGAGAATTTTCTTCCGTCAAAATTTGTCAGAAAACCACGTTTTAAGGAAATCCCGCATCGTGCGAAATTATCTTGTTTTTCCTAAACAACACGTTTTAACACGAAAAGCTTTGGTGTTGCGTGTAGGTCTAAACGTGTGGCCTCAAAGAGAACGCACAGGAGAGTTTTCTCTCGAAAGAATATATAAGAATACCACGTTATAAGGAAATACAATGTTGCAGAGTAAAGACAAATACATACGTATTGGAAACACTTTACGAGAAGAAATAACGCATCGTACAAAATTAGCTTGTATATCCTAAACAACACGTTGTAACTCGAAAAGATTTGGTGTGGCGTGTACCTCTAAACGTGTAGCCTCAAAAGAGAACCCACAGGAGAATTTTCTTTCGTCAAAATTTTTCAGAAAACCACGTTTTAAGGAAATCCTGCATCGTGCGCAATTATCTTGTTTTTCATAAACAAAACATTGTAACTCGAAAAGCTTTGGGGTTGGCTGTATGTCTAAGCGTGTAGCCTCAAAAGAGAATGCACAGGAGAGTTTTCTCTCGAAAGAATATGTAAGAATACCACGTTATAAGGAAATATATTGCTGCAGAGTAAAGACAAATACATACGTATTGGAAACATATTATGAGACAAAATAACGCATGGTAGAAAATTATCTTGTATCTACTAAACAACACGAGGTAACTCAAAAAGATTTGGTGTGGCGTGTAGTCTAAATGTGTAGCCTCAAAAGACAACCCACAGGAGAATTTTCTTACGTAAAAATTTGTCAGAAAATCACGTTTTAAGGAAATACCGCATCGTGCGAAATTATCTTGTTTTTCCTAATCAACACGTTGTAACTCAAAAAGCTTTGGTGTTGCGTGTATGTCTAAGCATGTAGCCTCCAAAGAGAACGCACAGGATAGTTTTCTCTCGAAAGAATATGTAAGAATACCACGTTATAAGGAAATACAGTGTTGCAGAGTAAAGACAAATATGTATGTATTGGAAACCCTTAAACTTTACGAGATGAAATAAAGCATCGTACAAAATTAGCTTGTATCTCCTAAACAACACGTGGTATCTCGAAAAGATTTGGTGTGGCCTGTACGTCTAAACGTGTAGCCTCAAAAGAGAACCCACAGGACAATTTTCGTTCGTCTAAATTTGTCAGAAAACCACGTTTTAAGGAAATCCCGCATCGTGAGAAATTATCTTGTTCTTCCTAAACAACACGTTGTAACTCAAAAAGCTTTGGTGTTGCGTGTATGTCTAAGCGTGTAGCCCCAAAAGAGAACGCACAGGAGAGTTTTCTCTCGAAAGAATATGTAAGAATACCACGTTATAAGGAAATACAGTGTGGCAGAGTAAAGACAAATACGTAAGTATTGGAAACACTTTATGAGAGAAATAACGCATCTTGCAAAATTAGCTTGTATCTCCTAAACAACACGTTGTAACTCGAAAAGATTTGGTGTGGCATGTACGTCTAAACGTGTAGCCTCAAAAGAGAACCCACAGGAGAGTTTTCTTTCGTCAAAATTTGTCAGAAAACCATGTTTTAATGAAATCCCGCATCGTGCGAAATCATCTTGTTTTTCCTAAACAACACGTTGTAACTCGAAAAGCTTTGGTGTTGCGTGTATTTCTAAGCGTGTAGCCTCAAAAGAGAACGCAAAGTAGAGTTTTCTCTCGAAAGAATATGTAAGAATACCACGTTATTAGGAAATACAGTGTTGCAGAGTAAAGACAAATACGCAAGTATTGGAAACACTTTTCGAGAAGAAATAACGCATCGCACAAAATTAGCTTGTATCTCCTAAACAACACGTTGTAACTCAAAAAGATTTGGTGTGGCGTGTACGTCTCAACGTGTAGCCGCAAATGAAAACCCTCAGAAGAATTTTCTTTCGTCAAAATTTGTCAGAAAACCACGTTTTAAGGAATTCCCGCATCCTTCGAAATTATCTTGTTTTTCGTAAACAACACGTTCTAACTCAAAATGCTTTGGTGTTGCATGTATGTCTAAGCGTGTATCCTCAAAAGAGAATGCAAAGGAAAGTTTTCTCTGGAAAGAATATGTACGAATACCATGTTATAAGGAAATAAACTGTTGTAAAGACAAATACGTATATCCTAAACAACACGTTGTAACTCGAAAAGATTTGAGAATTTTCTTTCGTCAAAATTTTTCAGAAAATCACGTTTTAAGGAAATCCCGCATCGTGCGAAATTATCTTCTTTTTCCTAAACAACACGTTGTAACTCGAAAAGCTTTCGTTTTGCGTGTATGTCTAAGTGTGTAGCCTCAAAACAGAAGGCACAGGAGAGCTTTCTCTCGAAAGAATATTGTAGAATACCACGTTATAAGGAAGTACAATTTTGCAGAGTAAAGACAAATACGTACGTATTGAAAACACTTTACAAGAAGAAACAACGCATCGTACGAAATTAGCTTGTATCTCCAAAACTACACGTTGTAACTCGAAAAGAATTGTTGTGGCATGTACGTCTGAACATGTAGCATCTAAAGAGAACCAAAAAAGAATTTTCTTTCGTCAAAATTTTTCAGAAAATCACGATTTAAGGAAATCCCGCATCGTGCGAAATTATATTGTTTTTCCTAAACAACACGTTGTAAGTCGAAAAGCTTTCATGTTGCGTGTATGTCTAAGTGTGTAGCCTCAAAAGAGAAGGCACAGGACAGTTTTCTCTCGAAAGAATATGTAAGAATACCACTTCATAAGGAAATACAGTTTTGCAGAGTAAAGACATATACGTACTCATTGGAAACTCTTTACGAGAAGAAATAACGCATAGTAAAAAATAGGCTTGTATCTCCAAAACTACACGCTGTAACTCGAAAAGAATTGGTGTGGCGTGTACGTCTTAACGTGTAGTCTCAAAAGAGAGACCAAAGGAGAATTTTCTTTCGTCAAAATTTTTCAGAAAATCACGTTTTAAGGAAATCCCGCATCGTGCGAAATTATCTTGTTTTTCCTAAACAACACGTTGTAACTCGAAAAGCTTTCGTGTGGCGTGAATGTCTAAGTGTGTAGCCTCAAAACAGAAGGCACAGGAGAGTTTTCTGTCGAAAGAATATTGTAGAATACCACGTTATAAGGAAATACAATTTAGCAGAGTAAAGACAAATACGTACATATTGAAAACACATTAAGAGAAGAAATAACGCATCGTACAAAATTAGCTTGTATCTCCAAAACTACACGTTGTAACTCGAAAAGAATTGTTGTGGCGTGTACGACTTAACGTGTAGTCTCAAAAGAGAGCCCAGAGGAGAATTTTCTTTCGTCAAAATTTTTCAGAAAATCACGTTTTAAGGAAATCCCGCATCGTGCGAAATTATCTTGTTTTTCCTAAACAACACGTTGTAACTCGAAAAGCTTTCCTGTTGCGTGTATGTCTAAGTGTGTAGCCTTAAAAGAGAAGGCACAGGAGAGTTTTCTCTCGAAAGAATATATAAGAATACCACTTCATAAGGAAATACAGTTTTGCAGAGTAAAGACATATACATACGTATTGGAAACTCTTTACGAGAAGAAATAACGCATAGTAAAAAATTAGCTTGTATCTCCAAAACTACACGTTGTAACTCGAAAAGAATTGGTGTGGCGTGTACGCCTTAACGTGTAGTATCAAAAGAGAGCCCAAAGGAGAATTTTCTTTCGTCAAAATTTTTCAGAAAATCACTTTTTAAGGAAATCCCGCATCGTGCGAAATTATCTTGTTTTTCCTAAACAACACGTTGTAAGTCGAAAAGCTTTCATGTTGCGTGTATGTCTAAGTGTGTAGCCTCAAAATAGAAGGCACAGGAGAGTTTTCTCTCGAAAGAATATTGTAGAATACCACGTTATAAGGAAGTACAATTTTGCAGAGTAAAGACAAATACGTACGTATTGAAAACACTTTACGAGAAGAAACAACGCATCGTACAAAATTAGCTTGTATCTCCAAAACTACACATTGTAACTCGAAAAGAATTGTTGTGGCATTTACGTCTGAACATGTAGCATCTAAAGAGAACCAAAAGGAGAATTTTCTTTCGTCAAAATTTTTCAGAAAATCACGATGTAAGGAAATCCCGCATCGGGCGAAATTATCTTGTTTTTCCTAAACAACACGTTGTAAGTCGAAAAGCTTTCATGTTGCGTGTATGTCTAAGTGTGTAGCCTCAAAAGAGAAGGCACAGGAGAGTTTTATCTCGAAAGAATATGTAAGAATACCACTTCATAAGGAAATACAGTTTTGCAGAGTAAAGACATATACGTACGCATTGGAAACTCTTTACGAGAAGAAATAACGCATAGTACAAAATTAGCTTGTATCTCCAAAACTACACGTTGTAACTCGAAAAGAATTGGTGTGCCGTGTACGTCTTAACGTGTAGTCTCAAAAGAGAGCCCAAAGGAGAATTTTCTTTCGTCAAAATTTTTCAGAAAATCACGTTTTAAGGAAATCCCGCATCGTGCGAAATTATCTTGTTTTTCCTAAACAACACGTTGTAACTCGAAAAGCTTTCGTGTTGCGTGAATGTCTAAGTGTGTAGCCTCAAAACAGAAGGCACAGGAGAGTTTTCTGTCGAAAGAATATTTTAGAATACCACGTTATAAGGAAATACAATTTTGCAGAGTAAAGACAAATACGTACGTATTGAAAACACATTACGAGAAGAAATAACGCATCATACAAAATTAGCTTGTATATCCAAATCTACATGTTGTAACTCGAAAAGAATTGTTGTGGCGTGTATGTCTTAACATGTAGCATCTAAAGAGAACAAAAAGGAGAATTTTCTTTCGTCAAAATTTTTCAGAAAATCACGTTTTAAGGAAATCCCGCATCGTGCGAAATTTTCTTGTTTTTCCTAAACAACACGTTGTAACTCGAAAAGCTTTCGTGTTGCGTGAATGTCTAAGTGTGTAGCCTCAAAACAGAAGGCACAGGAGAGTTTTCTGTCGAAAGAATATTGTAGAATACCACGTTATAAGGAAATACAATTTTGCAGAGTAAAGACAAATACATACATATTGAAAACACATTACGAGAAGAAATAACGCATCGTACAAAATTAGCTTGTATCTCCAAAACTACACGTTGTAACTCGAAAAGAATTGTTGTGGGGTGTACGTCTTAACATGTAGCATCTAAAGAGAACCAAAAGGAGAATTTTCTTTCGTCAAAATTTTTCAGAAAATCACGTTATAAGGAAATCCCGCATCGTGCGAAATTATCTTGTTTTTCCTAAACAACACATTGTAAGTCGAAAAGCTTTCATGTTTCGTGTATGTCTAAGTGTGTAGCCTCAAAAGAGAAGGCACAGGACAGTTTTCTCTCGACAGAATATGTAAGAATACCACTTCATAAGGAAATACAGTTTTGCAGAGTAAAGACATATACGTACGCATTGGAAACTCTTTACGAGAAGAAATAACGCATAGTACAAAATTAGCTTGTATCTCCAAAACTACACGTTGTAACTCGAAAAGAATTGGTGTGGCATGTACGTCTTAACGTGTAGTCTCAAAAGAGAGCCCAAAGCAGAATTTTCTTTCGTCAAAATTTTTCAGAACATCACGTTTTAAGGAAATCCCGCATCGTGCGAAATTATCTTGTTTTTCCTAAACAACACGTTGTAACTCGAAAAGCTTTCGTGTTACGTGAATGTATAAGTGTGTAGCCTCAAAACAGAAGGCACAGGAGAGTTTTCTGTCAAAAGAATATTGTAGAATACCACGTTATAAGGAAATACAATTTTGCAGAGTAAAGACAAATACGTACGTATTGAAAACACATTACGAGAAGAAATAACGCATCGTACAAAATTAGCTTGTATCTCCAAACCTCACGTTGTAACTCGAAAAGAATTGTTGTGGCATGTACGTCTTAACAGGTAGCATCTAAAGAGAACCAAAAGGAGAATTTTCTTTCGTCAAAATTTATCAGAAAATCACGTTTTAAGGAAATCCCGCATCGTGCGAAATTATCTTGTTTTTCCTAAACAACACGTTGTAAGTCGAAAAGCTTTCATGTTGCGTGTATGTCTAAGTATGTAGCCTCAAAAGAGAAGGCACAGGAGAGTTTTCTCTCGTAGAATATGTAAGAATACCACTTCATAAGGAAATACAGTTTTGCAGAGTAAAGACATATACGTACGTATTGGAAACTCTTTACGAGAAGAAATAACGCATCGTACAAAATTAGCTTGTATCTCCAAAACTACACGTTGTAACTCGAAAAGTATTGGTGTGGCGTGTACGACTTAACGTGTAGTCTCAAAAGAGAGCCCAGAGGAGAATTTTCTTTCGTCAAAATTTTTCAGAAAATCACGTTTTAAGGAAATCCCGCATCGTGCGAAATTATCTTGTTTTTCCTAAACAACACGTTGTAACTCGAAAAGCTTTCCTGTTGCGTGTATGTCTAAGTGTGTAGCCTCAAAAGAGAAGGCACAGAAGAGTTTTCTCTCGAAAGAATATATAAGAATACCACTTCATAAGGAAATACAGTTTTGCAGAGTAAAGACATATACATACGTATTGGAAACTCTTTACGAGAAGAAATAACGCATAGTAAAAAATTAGCTTGTATCTCCAAAACTACACGTTGTAACTCGAAAAGAATTGGTGTGGCGTGTACGCCTTAACGTGTAGTATCAAAAGAGAGCCCAAAGGAGAATTTTCTTTCGTCAAAATTTTTCAGAAAATCACTTTTTAAGGAAATCCCGCATCGTGCGAAATTATCTTGTTTTTCCTAAACAACACGTTGTAAGTCGAAAAGCTTTCATGTTGCGTGTATGTCTAAGTGTGTAGCCTCAAAATAGAAGGCACAGGAGAGTTTTCTCTCGAAAGAATATTGTAGAATACCACGTTATAAGGAAGTACAATTTTGCAGAGTAAAGACAAATACGTACGTATTGAAAACACTTTACGAGAAGAAACAACGCATCGTACAAAATTAGCTTGTATCTCCAAAACTACACATTGTAACTCGAAAAGAATTGTTGTGGCATTTACGTCTGAACATGTAGCATCTAAAGAGAACCAAAAGGAGAATTTTCTTTCGTCAAAATTTTTCAGAAAATCACGATGTAAGGAAATCCCGCATCGGGCGAAATTATCTTGTTTTTCCTAAACAACACGTTGTAAGTCGAAAAGCTTTCATGTTGCGTGTATGTCTAAGTGTGTAGCCTCAAAAGAGAAGGCACAGGAGAGTTTTATCTCGAAAGAATATGTAAGAATACCACTTCATAAGGAAATACAGTTTTGCAGAGTAAAGACATATACGTACGCATTGGAAACTCTTTACGAGAAGAAATAACGCATAGTACAAAATTAGCTTGTATCTCCAAAACTACACGTTGTAACTCGAAAAGAATTGGTGTGCCGTGTACGTCTTAACGTGTAGTCTCAAAAGAGAGCCCAAAGGAGAATTTTCTTTCGTCAAAATTTTTCAGAAAATCACGTTTTAAGGAAATCCCGCATCGTGCGAAATTATCTTGTTTTTCCTAAACAACACGTTGTAACTCGAAAAGCTTTCGTGTTGCGTGAATGTCTAAGTGTGTAGCCTCAAAACAGAAGGCACAGGAGAGTTTTCTGTCGAAAGAATATTTTAGAATACCACGTTATAAGGAAATACAATTTTGCAGAGTAAAGACAAATACGTACGTATTGAAAACACATTACGAGAAGAAATAACGCATCATACAAAATTAGCTTGTATATCCAAATCTACATGTTGTAACTCGAAAAGAATTGTTGTGGCGTGTATGTCTTAACATGTAGCATCTAAAGAGAACAAAAAGGAGAATTTTCTTTCGTCAAAATTTTTCAGAAAATCACGTTTTAAGGAAATCCCGCATCGTGCGAAATTTTCTTGTTTTTCCTAAACAACACGTTGTAACTCGAAAAGCTTTCGTGTTGCGTGAATGTCTAAGTGTGTAGCCTCAAAACAGAAGGCACAGGAGAGTTTTCTGTCGAAAGAATATTGTAGAATACCACGTTATAAGGAAATACAATTTTGCAGAGTAAAGACAAATACATACATATTGAAAACACATTACGAGAAGAAATAACGCATCGTACAAAATTAGCTTGTATCTCCAAAACTACACGTTGTAACTCGAAAAGAATTGTTGTGGGGTGTACGTCTTAACATGTAGCATCTAAAGAGAACCAAAAGGAGAATTTTCTTTCGTCAAAATTTTTCAGAAAATCACGTTATAAGGAAATCCCGCATCGTGCGAAATTATCTTGTTTTTCCTAAACAACACATTGTAAGTCGAAAAGCTTTCATGTTTCGTGTATGTCTAAGTGTGTAGCCTCAAAAGAGAAGGCACAGGACAGTTTTCTCTCGACAGAATATGTAAGAATACCACTTCATAAGGAAATACAGTTTTGCAGAGTAAAGACATATACGTACGCATTGGAAACTCTTTACGAGAAGAAATAACGCATAGTACAAAATTAGCTTGTATCTCCAAAACTACACGTTGTAACTCGAAAAGAATTGGTGTGGCATGTACGTCTTAACGTGTAGTCTCAAAAGAGAGCCCAAAGCAGAATTTTCTTTCGTCAAAATTTTTCAGAACATCACGTTTTAAGGAAATCCCGCATCGTGCGAAATTATCTTGTTTTTCCTAAACAACACGTTGTAACTCGAAAAGCTTTCGTGTTACGTGAATGTATAAGTGTGTAGCCTCAAAACAGAAGGCACAGGAGAGTTTTCTGTCAAAAGAATATTGTAGAATACCACGTTATAAGGAAATACAATTTTGCAGAGTAAAGACAAATACGTACGTATTGAAAACACATTACGAGAAGAAATAACGCATCGTACAAAATTAGCTTGTATCTCCAAACCTCACGTTGTAACTCGAAAAGAATTGTTGTGGCATGTACGTCTTAACAGGTAGCATCTAAAGAGAACCAAAAGGAGAATTTTCTTTCGTCAAAATTTATCAGAAAATCACGTTTTAAGGAAATCCCGCATCGTGCGAAATTATCTTGTTTTTCCTAAACAACACGTTGTAAGTCGAAAAGCTTTCATGTTGCGTGTATGTCTAAGTATGTAGCCTCAAAAGAGAAGGCACAGGAGAGTTTTCTCTCGTAGAATATGTAAGAATACCACTTCATAAGGAAATACAGTTTTGCAGAGTAAAGACATATACGTACGTATTGGAAACTCTTTACGAGAAGAAATAACGCATCGTACAAAATTAGCTTGTATCTCCAAAACTACACGTTGTAACTCGAAAAGTATTGGTGTGGCGTGTACGACTTAACGTGTAGTCTCAAAAGAGAGCCCAGAGGAGAATTTTCTTTCGTCAAAATTTTTCAGAAAATCACGTTTTAAGGAAATCCCGCATCGTGCGAAATTATCTTGTTTTTCCTAAACAACACGTTGTAACTCGAAAAGCTTTCCTGTTGCGTGTATGTCTAAGTGTGTAGCCTCAAAAGAGAAGGCACAGAAGAGTTTTCTCTCGAAAGAATATATAAGAATACCACTTCATAAGGAAATACAGTTTTGCAGAGTAAAGACATATACATACGTATTGGAAACTCTTTACGAGAAGAAATAACGCATAGTAAAAAATTAGCTTGTATCTCCAAAACTACACGTTGTAACTCGAAAAGAATTGGTGTGGCGTGTACGTCTTAACGTGTAGTCTCAAAAGAGAGCCCAAAGGAGAATTTTCTTTCGTCAAAATTTTTCAGAAAATCACTTTTTAAGGAAATCCCGCATCGTGCGAAATTATCTTGTTTTTCCTAAACAACACGTTGTAAGTCGAAAAGCTTTCATGTTGCGTGTATGTCTAAGTGTGTAGCCTCAAAATAGAAGGCACAGGAGAGTTTTCTCTCGAAAGAATATTGCAGAATACCACGGTATAAGGAAGTACAATTTTGCAGAGTAAAGACAAATACGTACGTATTGAAAACACTTTACGAGAAGAAACAACGCATCGTACAAAATTAGCTTGTATCTCCAAAACTACACGTTGTAACTCGAAAAGAATTGTTGTGGCATGTACGTCTGAACATGTAGCATCTAAAGAGAACCAAAAGGAGAATTTTCTTTCGTCAAAATTTTTCAGAAAATCACGATGTAAGGAAATCCCGCATCGTGCGAAATTATCTTGTTTTTCCTAAACGACACGTTGTAAGTCGAAAAGCTTTCATGTTGCGTGTATGTCTAAGTGTGTAGCCTCAAAAGAGAAGGCACAGGACAGTTTTCTCTCGAAAGAATATGTAAGAATACCACTTCATAAGGAAATACAGTTTTGCAGAGTAAAGACATATACGTACGCATTGGAAACTCTTTACGAGAAGAAATAACGCATAGTAGAAAATTAGCTTGTATTTCCAAAACTACACGTTGTAACTCGAAAAGAATTGGTGTGGCGTGTACGTCTTAACGTGTAGTCTCAAAAGAGAGCCCAAAGGAGAATTTTCTTTCGTCAAAATTTTTCAGAAAATCACGTTTTAAGGAAATCCCGCATCGTGCGAAATTATCTTGTTTTTCCTAAATACCACGTTGTAACTCGAAAAGCTTTCGTGTTGCGTGAATGTCTAAGTGTGTAGCCTCAAAACAGAAGGCACAGGAGAGTTTTCTGTCGAAAGAATATTGTAGAATACCACGTTATTAGGAAATACAATTTTGCAGAGTAAAGACAAATACGTACGTATTGAAAACACATTACGAGAAGAAATAACGCATCGTACAAAATTAGCTTGTATATCCAAATCTACACGTTGTAACTCGAAAAGAATTGTTGTGGCGTGTACGTCTTAACATGTAGCATCTAAAGAGAACAAAAAGGAGAATTTTCTTTAGTCAAAATTTTTCAGAAAATCACGTTTTAAGGAAATCCCGCATCGTGCGAAATTTTCTTGTTTTTCCTAAACAACACGTTGTAACTCGAAAAGCTTTCGTGTTGCGTGAATGTCTAAGTGTGTAGCCTCAAAACAGAAGGCACAGGAGAGTTTTCTGTCGAAAGAATATTGTAGAATACCACGTTATAAAGAAATACAATTTTGCAGAGCAAAGACAAATACATACGTATTGAAAACACATTACGAGAAAAAATAACTCATCGTACAAAATTAGCTTGTATCTCCAAAACTACACGTTGTAACTCGAAAAGAATTGTTGTGGCGTGTACGTCTTAACATGTAGCATCGAAAGAGAACCAAAAGGAGAATTTTTTTTCGTCAAAATTTTTCAGAAAATCACGTTTTAAAGAAATCCCGCATCGTGCGAAATTATCTTGTTTTTCCTAAACAACACGTTGTAAGTCAAAAAGCTTTCATGTTGCGTGTATGTCTAAGTTTGTAGCCTCAAAAGAGAAGGCACAGGAGAGTTTTCTCTCGAAAGGATATGTAAGAATACCACTTCATAAGGAAATACAGTTTTGCAGAGTAAAGACATATACGTATGTATTGGAAACTCTTTACGAGAAGAAATAACGCATAGTAAAAATTAGCTTGTATCTCCAAAACTACACGTTGTAACTCGAAATGAATTGTTGTGGCGTGTACGTCTTAACATGTAGCATCTAAAGAGAACCAAAAGGAGAATTTTCTTTCGTCAAAATTTTTCAGAAAATCACGTTTTAAGGAAATCCCGCATCGTGCGAAATTATCTTGTTTTTCCTAAACAACACGCTGTAAGTCGAAAAGCTTTCATGTTGCGTGTATGTCTAAGTGTGTAACCTCAAAAGAGAAAGCAGAGAACAGTTTTCTCTCGAAAGGATATGTAAGAATACCACTTCATAAGGAAATACAGTTTTGCAGAGTAAAGACATATACGTACGCATTGGAAACTCTTTACTAGAAGAAATAACGCATAGTACAAAATTAGCTTGTATCTCCAAAACTACATATTGTATATCGAAAAGAATTGTTATGGCGTGTATGTCTTAACATGTGGCATCTAAAGAGAACCAAAAGGAGAATTTTCTTTCGTCAAAATTTTTCAGAAAATCACGTTTTAAGGAAATCCCGCATCGTGCGAAATTATCTTGTTTTTCCTAAACAACAGGTTTTAAGTCGAAAAGCTTTCATGTTGCGTGTATGTCTAAGTGTGTAGCCTCAAAAGAGAAGGCAAAGGAGAGTTTTCTCTCGAAAGAATATAGTAGAATACCCCGTTATAAGGAAGTACAATTTTGCAGAGTAAAGACAACTACGTACGTATTGAAAACACTTTACGAGAAGAAACAAAGCATCGTACAAAATTAGCTTGTATCTCCAAAACTACACGTTGTAACTCGAAAAGAATTGTTGTGGCATGTACGTCTGAACATGTAGCATCTAAAGAGAACCAAAAGGAGAATTTTCTTTCGTCAAAATTTTTCAGAAAATCAGGTTTTAAGGAAATCCCGCATCGTGCGAAATTATCTTGTTTTTCCTAAACAACACGTTGTAAGTCGAAAAGCTTTCATGTTGCGTGTATGTCTAAGTGTGTAGCCTCAAAAGAGAAGGCACAGGAGAGTTTTCTCTCGAAAGAATATGTAAGAATACCACTTCATAAGGAAATACAGTTTTGCAGAGTAAAGACATATACGTACGTATTGGAAACTCTTTACGAGAAGAAATAACGCATCGTACAAAATTAGCTTGTATCTCCAAAACTACACGTTGTAACTCGAAAAGAATTGTTGTGGCGTGTACGTCTTAACATGTAGCATCTAAAGAGAACCAAAAGGAGAATTTTCTTTCGTCAAAATTTTTCAGAAAATCACGTTTTAAGGAAATCCCGCATCGTGCGAAATTATCTTGTTTTTCCTAAACAACACGTTGTAAGTCGAAAAGCTTTCGTGTTGCGTGTATGTCTAAGTGGGCAGCCTCAAAAGAGAAGGCACAGGAGAGTTTTCTCTCGAAAGAATATGTAAGAATACCACTTCATAAGGAAATACAGTTTTGCAGAGTAAAGACATATACGTACGTATTGGAAACTCTTTACGAGAAGAAATAACGCATCGTACAAAATTAGCTTGTTTCTCCAAACTACACGTTGTAACTCGAAAAGAATTGTTGTGGCGTGTACGTCTTAACATGTAGCATCTAAAGAGAACCAAAAGGAGAATTTTCTTTCGTCAAAATTTTTCAGAAAAACACGTTTTAAGGAAATCCCGCATCGTGCGAAATTATCTTGTTTTTCCTAAACAACACGTTGTAAGTCGAAAAGCTTTCATGTTGCGTGTATGTCTAAGTGTGTAGCCTCAAAAGAGAAGGCACAGGACAGTTTTCTCTCGAAAGGATATGTAAGAATACCACTTCATAAGGAAATACAGTTTTGCAGAGTAAAGACATATAAGTACGCATTGGAAACTCTTTACGAGAAGAAATAACGCATAGTACAAAATTAGCTTGTATCTCCAAAACTACATATTGTATCTCGAAAAGAATTGTTATGGCGTGTATGTCTTAACATGTGGCATCTAAAGAGAACCAAAAGGACAATTTTCTTTCGTCAAAATTTTTCAGAAAATCACGTTTTAAGGAAATCCCGCATCGTGCGAAATTATCTTGTTTTTCCTAAACAACACGTTGTAAGTCGAAAAGCTTTCATGTTGCGTGTATGTCTAAGTGTGTAGCCTCAAAAGAGAAGGCACAGGAGAGTTTTCTCTCGAAAGAATATTGTAGAATACCACGTTATAAGGAGGTACAATTTTGCAGAGTAAAGACAAATACATATGTATTGAAAACACTTTATGAGAAGAAATAACGCATCGTACAAAATTAGCTTGTATCTCCAAAACTACACGTTGTAACTCGAAAAGAATTGTTGTGGCGTGTACGTCTTAACATGTAGCATCTAAAGAGAACCAAAAGGAGAATTTTCTTTCGTCAAAATTTTTCAGAAAATCACGTTTTAAAGAAATCCCGCATCGTGCGAAATTATCTTGTTTTTCCTAAACAACACGTTGTAAGTCGAAAAGCTTTCATTTTGCGTGCATGTCTAAGTGTGTAGCCTCAAAAGAGAAGGCACAGGAGAGTTTTCTCTCGAAAGAATATGTAAGAATACCACTTCATAAGGAAATACAGTTTTGCAGAGTAAAGACATATACGTACGTATTGGAAACTCTTTAGGAGAAGAAATAACGCATCGTACAAAATTAGCTTGTTTCTCCAAACTACACGTTGTAACTCGAAAAGAATTGTTGTGGCGTGTACGTCTTAACATGTAGCATCTAAAGAGAACCAAAAGAAGAATTTTCTTTCGTCAAAATTTTTCAGAAAATCACGTTTTAAGGAAATCCCGCATCGTGCGAAATTATCTTGTTTTTCCTAAACAACACGTTGTAAGTCGAAAAGCTTTCATGTTGCGTGTATGTCTAAGTGTGTAGCCTCAAAAGAGAAGGCACAGGAGAGTTTTCTCTCGAAAGAATATGTAAGAATACCACTTCATAAGGAAATACAGTTTTGCAGAGTAAAGACATATACGTACGTATTGGAAACTCTTTAGGAGAAGAAATAACGCATCGTACAAAATTAGCTTGTTTCTCCAAACTACACGTTGTAACTCGAAAAGAATTGTTGTGGCGTGTACGTCTTAACATGTAGCATCTAAAGAGAACCAAAAGAAGAATTTTCTTTCCTCAAAATTTTTCAGAAAATCACGTTTTAAGGAAATCCCGCATCGTGCGAAATTATCTTGTTTTTCCTAAACAACACGTTGTAAGTCGAAAAGCTTTCATGTTGCGTGTATGTCTAAGTGTGTAGTCTCAAAAGAGAAGGCACAGAACAGTTTTCTCTCGAAAGAATATGTAAGAATACCACTTCATAAGGAAATACAGTTTTGCAGAGTAAAGACATATACGTACGTATTGGAAACTCTTTACGAGAAGAAATAACGCATCGTACAAAATTAGCTTGTATCTCCAAAACTACACGTTGTAACTCGAAAAGAATTGTTGTGGCGTGTACGTCTTAACATGTAGCATCTAAAGAGAACCAAAAGGAGAATTTTCTTTCGTCAAAATTTTTCAGAAAATCACGTTTTAAGGAAATCCCGCATCATGCGAAATTATCTTGTTTTTCCTAAACAACACGTTGTAAGTCGAAAAGCTTTCATGTTGCGTGAATGTCTAAGTGTGTAGCCTCAAAACAGAAGGCACAGGACAGTTTTCTGTCGAAAGAATATTGTAGAATACCACGTTATAAGGAAGTACAATTTTGCAGAGTAAAGACATATACGTACGTATTGGAAACTCTTCATGAGAAGAAATAACGCATCGTACAAAATTAGCTTGTATCTCCAAAACTACACGTTGTAACTCGAAAAGAATTGTTGTGGCGTGTACGTCTTAACATGTAGCATCTAAAGAGAACCAAAAGGAGAATTTTCTTTCGTCAAAATTTTTCAGAAAATCACGTTTTAAGGAAATCCCGCATCGTGCGAAATTATCTTGTTTTTCCTAAACAACACGTTGTAAGTCGAAAAGCTTTCATGTTGCGTGTATGTCTAAGTGTGTAGTCTCAAAGGAGAAGGCACAGAACAGTTTTCTCTCGAAAGAATATGTAAGAATACCACTTCATAAGGAAATACAGTTTTGCAGAGTAAAGACATATACGTACGTATTGGAAACTCTTTACGAGAAGAAATAACGCATCGTACAAAATTAGCTTGTATCTCCAAAACTACACGTTGTAACTCGAAAAGAATTGTTGTGGCGTGTACGTCTTAACATGTAGCATCTAAAGAGAACCAAAAGGAGAATTTTCTTTCGTCAAAATTTTTCAGAAAATCACGTTTTAAGGAAATCCCGCATCATGCGAAATTATCTTGTTTTTCCTAAACAACACGTTGTAAGTCGAAAAGCTTTCATGTTGCGTGAATGTCTAAGTGTGTAGCCTCAAAACAGAAGGCACAGGACAGTTTTCTGTCGAAAGAATATTGTAGAATACCACGTTATAAGGAAGTACAATTTTGCAGAGTAAAGACATATACGTACGTATTGGAAACTCTTCATGAGAAGAAATAACGCATCGTACAAAATTAGCTTGTATCTCCAAAACTACACGTTGTAACTCGAAAAGAATTGTTGTGGCGTGTACGTCTTAACATGTAGCATCTAAAGAGAACCAAAAGGAGAATTTTCTTTCGTCAAAATTTTTCAGAAAATCACGTTTTAAAGAAATCCCGCATCGTGCGAAATTATCTTGTTTTCCTAAACAACACGTTGTAACTCGAAAAGCTTTCGTGTTGCGTGAATGTCTAAGTGTGTAGCCTCAAAACAGGAGGCACAGGAGAGTTTTCTGTGGAAAGAATATTGTAGAATACCACGTTATAAGGAAGTACAATTTTGCAGAGTAAAGACATATACGTACGTAATGGAAACTCTTCATGAGAAGAAATAACGCATCGTACAAAATTAGCTTGTATCTCCAAAACTACACGTTGTAACTCGAAAAGAATTGTTGTGGCATGTACGTCTTAACATGTAGCATCTAAAGAGAACCAAAAGGAGAATTTTCTTTCGTCAAAATTTTTCAGAAAATCACGTTTTAAAGAAATCCTGCATCGTGCGAAATTATCTTGTTTTTCCTAAACAACACGTTGTAAGTCGAAAAGCTTTCATTTTGCGTGCATGTCTAAGTGTGTAGCCTCAAAAGAGAAGGCACAGGAGAGTTTTCTCTCGAAAGAATATGTAAGAATTCCACTTCATAAGGAAATACAGTTTTGCAGAGTAAAGACATATACGTACGTATTGGAAACTCTTTAGGAGAAGAAATAACGCATCGTACAAAATTAGCTTGTTTCTCCAAACTACACGTTGTAACTCGAAAAGAATTGTTGTGGCGTGTACGTCTTAACATGTAGCATCTAAAGAGAACCAAAAGAAGAATTTTCTTTCGTCAAAATTTTTCAGAAAATCACGTTTTAAGGAAATCCCGCATCGTGCGAAATTATCTTGTTTTTCCTAAACAACACGTTGTAAGTCGAAAAGCTTTCATGTTGCGTGTATGTCTAAGTGTGTAGCCTCAAAAGAGAAGGCACAGAACAGTTTTCTCTCGAAAGAATATGTAAGAATACCACTTCATAAGGAAATACAGTTTTGCAGAGTAAAGACATATACGTACGCATTGGAAAGTCTTTAGGAGAAGAAATAACGCATCGTACAAAATTAGCTTGTATCTCCAAAACTACACGTTGTAACTCGAAAAGAATTGTTGTGGCGTGTACGTCTTAACATGTAGCATCTAAAGAGAACCAAAAGGAGAATTTTCTTTCGTCAAAATTTTTCAGAAAATCACGTTTTAAGGAAATCCCGCATCGTGCGAAATTATCTTGTTTTTCCTAAACAACACGTTGTAAGTCGAAAAGCTTTCGTGTTGCGTGTATGTCTAAGTGTGTAGCCTCAAAAGAGAAGGCACAGGAGAGTTTTCTCTCGAAAGAATATGTAAGAATACCACTTCATAAGGAAATACAGTTTTGCAGAGTAAAGACATATACGTACGTATTGGAAACTCTTTACGAGAAGAAATAACGCATCGTACAAAATTAGCTTGTTTCTCCAAACTACACGTTGTAACTCGAAAAGAATTGTTGTGGCGTGTACCTCTTAACATGTAGCATCTAAAGAGAACCAAAAGAAGAATTTTCTTTCGTCAAAATTTTTCAGAAAATCACGTTTTAAGGAAATCCCGCATCGTGCGAAATTATCTTGTTTTTCCTAAACAACACGTTGTAAGTCGAAAAGCTTTCATGTTGCGTGTATGTCTAAGTGTGTAGCCTCAAAAGAGAAGGCACAGGACAGTTTTCTCTCGAAAGAATATGTAAGAATACCACTTCATAAGGAAATACAGTTTTGCAGAGTAAAGACATATACGTACGCATTGGAAACTCTTTACGAGAAGAAATAACGCATAGTACAAAATTAGCTTGTATCTCCAAAACTACACGTTGTAACTCGAAAAGAATTGGTGTGGCGTGTACTTCTTAACGTGTAGTCTCAAAAGAGATCCCAAAGGAGAATTTTCTTTCGTCAAAATTTTTCAGAAAATCACGTTTTAAGGAAATCCCGCATAGTGCGAAATTATCTTGTTTTTCCTAAACAACAAGTTGTAACTCGAAAAGCTTTCGTGTTGCGTGTATGTCTAAGTGTGTAGCCTCAAAACAGAAGGCACAGGAGAGTTTTCTGTCAAAAGAATATTGTAGAATACCACGTTATAAGGAAATACAATTTTGCAGAGTAAAGACAAATACGTACGTATTGAAAACACTTAACGAGAAGAAACAACGCATCGTACAATATTAGCTTGTATCTCCAAATCTGCTTTTGGGTTGCGTGTATGTCTAAACGTGTGGCCTCTAAAGAGAATGCACAGGAGAGTTTTCTCTCGAAAGAATATGTAAGAATACCACATTATAATGTAATACAGTGTTGCAGAGTAAAGACAAATACATACGTATTGGAAACACTTAACGAGAAGAAATAATGCATCTACAAAATTAGCTTGTATCTCGTAAACAACACGTTGTAACTGGAAAAGATTTCATGTGGCGTGTACGTCTAAACATGTAGCCTCAAAAGAGAACCCACAGGAGAATTTTCTTTCGTCAAAATTTGTCAGACAACCACGTTTTAAGGAAATCCCGCATCGTGCGAAATTATTTTGTTTTTCCAAAACAACACGTTGTAACTCGACAAGCTTTGGTGTTGTGTGTATGTCTAAGCATGTAGCCTCAAAAGAGAACGCACAGGAGAGGTTTCTCTCGAAAGAATATGTAAGAAAACCACGATATATGGAAATACAGTGTTGCAGAGTAAAGACAAATATGTACGTATTGGAAACACTTAACGAGAAGAAATAACGCATCTACAAAATTAGCTTGTATCTCCTAAACAACACGTTGTGACTCAAAAGGATTTCATGTGGCGTGTACGTCTAAACGTGTAGCCTCAAAAGAGAACCCACAGGAGTATTTTCTTTTGTCAAAATTTTTCAGAAAACCACGTTTTAAGGAAATCACGCATCGTGAGAAATTATTTTGTTTTTCCAAAACAACACGTTGTAACTCGAAAAGCTTTGATGTTGCGTGTATGTCTAAGCATGTAGCCTCAAAAGAGAACGCACAGGAGAGGTTTCTCTCGAAAGAATATGTAAGAAAACCACGATATATGGAAATACAGTGTTGCAGAGTAAAGACAAATATGTACGTATTGGAAACACTTTACGAGAAGAAATAACGCATGGTATAAAATTAGCTTGTATCTCCTAAACAACACGTTGTGACTCAAAAGGATTTGATGTGGTGTTTACATCTAAACGTGTAGCCTCAAAAGAGAACCCACAGGAGTATTTTCTTTCATCAAAATTTTTTCAGAAAACCACGTTTTAAGGAAATCCCGCATCGTCCGAAATTATTTTGTTTTTGCTAAACAACACGTTGTAACTCGAAAAGCTTTGGTGTTGCGTGTATGTCTAAGCGTGTAGCCTCAAAAGAGAATGCACAGTAGAGTATTCTCTCGAAAGAATATGTAAGAATACCACGTTATAAGGAAATACAGTGTTGCAGAGTAAAGACAGATACATACGTATTGGAAACACTTTACGAGAAGGAATAATACATCGTACAAAATTAGCTTGTATTTCCTAAACAACACGCTGTAACTCGAAAAGATTTGGTGTGGCGTGTACGTTGAAATGTGTAGCCTCAAAAGAGAACCCACAGGAGAATTTTCTTTCGTCAAAATTTGTCAGAAAACCACGTTTTAAGGAAATCCCGCATCGTGCGAAATTATCTTGTGTTTCCCTAACAACACGTTTTAACTCGAAAAGCTTTGGTGTTGCGTGTATGTCTAAACGTGTGGGCTCAAAGAGAACGCACAGGAGAGCTTTCTCTCGAAAGAATATATAAGAATACCACGTTATAAGGAAATACAGTGTTGCAGAGTAAAGACAAATACGTACGTATTGGAAACACTTTACGAGAAGAAATATCGCATCGTACAAAATTAGCTTGTATCTCCTAAACAACGCGTTGTAACTCGAAAAGATTTGGTGTGGCGTGTAGCCTCAAAAGAGAACCCCCAGGAGAATTTTCTTTCGTCAAAATTTGTCAGAAAACCACGTATTAAGGAAATCCCGCATCGTGCGAAATTATCTTGTTTTTCCTAAACAACACGTTGTGACTCAAATAGCTTTGGTTCTGCGTGTATGTCTAAGCGTGTAGCCTCAAAAGAGAACGCACAGGAGAGTTTTCTCTCAAAATAATATGCAAGAATACCACGTTATAAGGAAATACAGTGTTGCAGAGTAAAGACAGATGCGTACATATTGGAAACACTTTAGGAGAAGAAATAATGCATCGTACAAAATTAGCTTGTATTTACTAAAAAGCACGTTGTTACTCGAAAAGATTTGGTGTGGCATGTACCTCTAAACGTGTAGCATCTAAAGAGAATACACTGGAGAATTTTCTTTGGTCAAAATTTGTCAGAAAACCACATTTTAAGGAAATCCCGCATCGTGCGAAATTATCTTGTTTTTCCTAAACAACAAGTTGTAACTCGAAAAGCTTTGGTGTAGCGTGTATGTCTAAGCGTGTAGCCTCAAAAGAGAATGCACAGGAGAGTTTTCTCTCGAAAGAATATGTAAGAATACCAAGTTATAAGGAAATACAGTGTCGCAGAATAAAGACAATTACATATGTATTGGAAACACTTTACCAGACGAAATATTGCATCGTACAAAATTAGCTTGTTTCTCCTAAACAACACGTCGTAACTCAAAAAGATTTGGTGTGGCGTGTACGTCTAAAAGTGTAGCCTTATAAGAGAACCCACAGTAGAATTTTCTTTGGTCAAAATTTGTCAGAAAACCACGTTTTAAGGAAATCCCACATCGTGCGAAATTATCTTGTTTTTCCTAAACAACACGTTGTAACTCAAAAAGCTTTGGTATTGGGTGTATGTCTAAGAATGTAGCCTCAAAAGAGAACGCACAGGAGAGATTTCTCTCGAAAGAATATGTAGGAATACTACGTTATATGGAAAAACAGTGTTACAGAGTAAAGACAATTATGTACATATTTGAAACACTTTACGAGAAGAAATAATGCATGGGAAAAAATTAGCTTGTATCTCCTAAACAACACGTAGTAACTCGAAAGGATTTGGTGTGGTGTTTACATCTAAAGGTGTAGCCTCAAAAGAGAACCCACAGGAGAATTTCTTTCGTCAAAATTTTTTCAGAAAACCACGTTTTAAGGAAATCCGGCATCGTGTGAAATTATCTGGTTTTTCCTAAACAACACGTTGTAACTCGAAAAGCTTTGGTTTTGAATGTATGTCGAAGCGTGTAGCCTCAAAAGAGAACGCACAAGAGAGTATTCTCTCGAAAGAATATGTAAGAATACCACGTTATAAGGACATACAGTGTTGCAGAGTAAAGACAGATACATACATATTGGAAACACTTTACGAGAAGGAATGATACATCGTACAAAATTGGCTTGTATTTCCTAAACAACACGTTGTAACGCGAAAAGATTTTGTGTGGCGTGTACGTTGAAACGTGTAGCCTCAAAAGAGAACCCACAGGAGAATTTTCTTTCGTCAAAATATGTCAGAAAACCACGTTTTAAGGAAATCCCGCATCGTGCGAAATTATCTTGTTTTTCCTAAACAACATGTTGTAACTCGAAAAGCTTTGGTGTAAACAACACGTTGTAACTCGAAAAGATTTGGTGTGGTGTTTACATCTAAACGTGTAGCATCAAAAGAGAACCCACAGGAGAATTTTCTTTGGTCAAAATTTTTTCAGAAAACCACGTTTTAAGGAAGTCCTGCATTGTGCGAAATTATCTTGTTTTTCCTAAACAACACGCTGTAACTTGAAAAGCTTTGGTGTTGCGTGTATGTCTAAGCGTGTAGCCCAAAAGAGAACGCACAGGAGAGTTTTTCCTCGAAAGAATATGTAAGAATATCACGTTATAAGGAAATACAGTGTTGCAGAGTAAAGACAATTAAGTACATATTGGACACACTTTACAAGAAGAAATAACGCATCGAACAAAATTTCCTTGTATCTCCTAAACAACAAGTTGTAACTCAAAAAGATTTGGTGTGGCGTGTACGTCTAAACCTGTAGCCTCAAAAGACAACGCACAGGAGAACTTTCTTTCGTCAAAATTTGTCAGAAAACCACGTTTTAAGGATATCCCGCATCGTGCAAAATTATCCTGTTTTTCCTAAACAACACGTTGTAACTCGAAAAGCTTTGGTGTTGCGTGTATGTCTAAGCGTGTAGCCTCTAAAGAGAATGCACCGGAGAGTTTTCTCTCGAAAGAACATGTAAGAATACAATGTTATAAGGAAATACAGTGTTGCAGAGTAAAGACAAATGCGTAAATATTGGAAACACTTTACGAGAATAAATAATGCATCGTACAAAATTAGCTTGTATCTCCTAAACAACACGTGGTAATTCAAAAGGATATGGTGTGGCGTGCACGTCTAAACGTGTAGCCTCAAAAGAGAACCCACAGGAGAATTTTCTTTCGTCAAAATTTGTCAGAACACCAAGTTTTAAGGAAATCCCGCATCGTGCGAAATTATCTTCTTTTTCATAAACAACACGTTGTAACTTGACAAGCTTTGGTGTTGCCTGTATGTCTAAGTGTGTAGCCTCAAAAGGGAACGCACAGGATAGTTTTCTCTCGACAGAATGTGTAAGAATACCACGTTATAAGGAAATACAGTGTTGCAGAGTAAAGACAAATACGTACGTATTGGAAACACTTTACGAGAAGAAATAAAGCATCGTACAAAATTAGCTTGTATGTCCTAAACAACACGTGGTAACTCGAAAGGATTAGGTGTGACGTGCACGTCGAAACGTGAAGCCTCAAAAGAGAACCAACAGAATAATTTTCTTTCGTCAAAATTTGTCAGAAAACCATGTTTTAAGGAAATCCGGCATCGTGCGAAAGTATCTTGTTTTTTATAAACAACACGTTGTAACTCAAAAAGCTTTGGTGTTGCCTGTATGTCTAAGTGTTTAGCCTCAAAAGGGAATGCACAGGATAGTTTTCTCTCGAAAGAATATGTAAGAATACCACGTTATAAGGAAATACAGTGTTGCAGAGTAAAGACAAATACGTATGTATTGGAAACACTTTACGAGAATTAACGCATTATAAAAAAATTAGCTTGTATGTCCTAAACAACACGTTGTAACTCGAAAAGATTTGGTGTGACGTGTACGTCTAAATATGTAGCCTCAAAAGTGAACCCACAGGAGAATTTTCTTTCGTCAAAATTTTTCAGAAAACCAGGTTTTTAGGAAATCCCGCATCATGCGAAATCATCTTCTTTTTCCTAAAGAACACGTTGTAACTCGAAAAGCTTTGGTGTTGCGTGTTTGTCTAATCGTGTAGCCTCAAAAGAGAATGCACAGGAGAGTTTTCCCTCGAAAAAATATGTAAGAATACCATGTTATAAGGAAATACAGTGTTGCAGAGTAAAGACAAATATGTACGTATTGGAAACACTTTACGAGAAGAAATAACGCATCATACAATATTTGCTTGTGTCTCCTAAACAACACGTTGTAACTGAAAAATATTTGGTGTGGCTCGTACGTCTACACGTGTAGCCTCAAAAGAGAACCTACAGGAGAACTTTCTTTCGTCAAAATTTGTCAGAAAACCACGTTTTAAGGAAATCCCGCTTCGTGCAAAATTATCTTGTTTTTCCTAAACAACAGGTTGTACCTCGAAAAGCTTCGGTGTTGCGTGTATGTCTGAGCATGTAGCCTCTAAAGAGAATGCACAGGAGAGTTTTCTCTCGAAAGAACATGTAAGAATACAACGTTATAAGGAAATACAGTGTTGCAGAGTAAAGACAAATACATATGTATTGGAACCACTTTACGAAAAGAAATAACGCATCATACAAAATTAGTTTGTATCTCTTAAACAACACGTTGTAACTCGGAAGGATTTGGTGTGGCGTGCACGTCTAAACGTGTAGCCTCAAAACAGAAGCCACAGGAGAATTTTCTTTCGTCAAAATTTGTCAGAAAACCACGTTTTAAGGAAATCCCGCATCGTACAAAATTATCTTGTTTTCCATAAACAACACGTTGTAACTCGAAAAGCTTTGGTGTTGCCTGTATGTCTAAGTGTGTAGCCTCAAAAGGGAACGCACAGGATAGTTTTCTCTCGAAGGAATATGTAAGAATACCACGTTATAAGGAAATATAATGTTGCAGTGTAAAGACAAATATGTACTTATTGGAAACACTTTATGAGAAGAATTAACGCATCGTAAAAAATTAGCTTATATCTCCTAAACAACATGTTGTAATTCGAAAAGATTTGGTGTGGCTCGTACCTCTACACGTGTAGCCTCAAAAGAGAACCCACAGGAGAACTTTCTTTCGTCAAAATTTTTCAGAAAACCACGTTTTATGGAAATCTCGCATCGTGCTAAATTATCTTGTTTTTCCTAAACAACACATTGTAACTCGAAAAGCTTTGGCGTTGCATGTTTGTCTAAGCGTGTCCCCTCAAAAGAGAACGCACAGGAGAGTTTTCCCTCGAAATAATATGTAAGAATACCATGTTATAAGGAAATACAGTGTAGCAGATTAAAGACAAATAAGTGCGTATTGGAAACAATTTACGAGAAGAAATAATGCTTCGTACAAAATTAGCTTGTATCTCCTAAACAACACGTGGTAACTTGAAAGGATTTGGTGTGGTGTGTACGTCTAAACGTGTAGCCTCAAAAGAGAACCCACAGGAGAATTTTCTTTATTCAAAATTTTTCAGAAAACCACATTTTAAGGAAATCCGGCATCGTGCGAAATCATCTTCTTTTTCCTAAACAACATGTTGTAACTCGAAAAGCTATGGTGTTGCGTGTATGTGTAAGCGTGGAGCCTCAAAAGAGAAGGCACTGGAGAGTTTTCACTCCAAAGAATATGTAAGAATACCACGTTATAAGGAAATACAATTTTGCAGAGTAAAGACAAATAAGTACATATTGGAAACACTTTATGAGAAGAAATAACACATCTTACAAAATTATCTTGTATCTCCTAAACAACACGTTGTAACTCGAAAGGATATGGTGTGACGTGTACGTCTGAAAGTGTAGCCTCAAACGAGAACACACAGGAGAATTTTCTTTCATCAAAATTTGTCAGAAACCACGTTTTAAGGAAATCTCGCATCGTGCGAAATTATCTTGTTTTTCCTAAACAACACGTTGTAACTCGAAAAGCTTTGGTGTTGCGTGTATGTCTAAGCGTGTAGCCTCAAAAGAGAACGCACAGGAGAGTTTTCTCTCGAAAGAATATGTAAGAATACCACGTTATAAGGAAATAAAGTGTTGCAGAGTAAAGACAACTATGTACGTATTGGAAACAATTTAAGAGAAGAAATAACACATTGTACAAAATTAGCTTGTATCTCCTAAACAACACGTTGTAACTCGAAAAGATTTGGTGTGGCTCGTACCTCTACACGTGTAGCCTCAAAAGAGAACCCACAGGATAACTTTCTTTCGTCAAAATTTTTCAGACAACCACGTTTTATGGAAATCTCGCATCGTGCAAAATTATCTTGTATTTCCTAAACGACACATTGTAACTCGAAAAGCTTTGGCGTTGCGTGTATGTCTAAGCGTGTAGCCTCTAAAGAGAACGCACAGGAGAGTTTTCTCTCGAAAGAATATGTAAGAATACAACGTTATAAGGAAATACACTGTTGTAGAGTAAAGACAAATAAGTACTTATTGGAAAACTTTACGAGCAGAAGTAACACATCTTACAAAATTAGCTTGTATCTCCGAAACAACACGTGGTAACTCGAAAAGATTTGGTGTGCCGTGTACGTCTAAACGTGTAGCCTCAAAAGAGAACCCACAGGAGAATTTTCTTTCGTCAAAATTTTTCAGAAAACCACGTTTTAAGGAAATCCTGCATCGTGCGAAATCATCTTCTTTTTCCTAAACAACATGTTGTAACTCGAAAAGCTTTGGTGTTGCGTGAATGTGTAAGCATGAAGCCTCAAAAGAGAAGGCACAGGAGAGTTTTCTCTCGAAAGATTATATAAGAATACCACGTTATAAGGAAATACAATTTTGCAGAGTAAAGACAAATAAGTACATATTGGAATGACTTTACAAGAAGAAATAACGCATGGTACAAAATTAGCTTGTATCTCCAAAACAACACGTGGTAACTCAAAAAGATTTGGTGTGACGTGTACGTCTAAGCGTGTAGCCTCAAAAGGGAACCTACAAGAGACTTTTCTTTCATCAAAATTTGTCAGAAACCACGTTTTAAGGAAATCTCGCATCGTGCGAAATTATCTTGTTTTTCCTAAATAACACGTTATAACTCAAAAAGCTTTGATGTTGCCTGTATGTCTAAGTGTGTAACCTCAAAAGAAAATGTACAGGATAGTTTTCTCTTGAAAGAATATGTAAGAATACCACGTTATAAGGAAATACAATGTTGCAGAGTAAAGACAAATATGTACGTGTTGGAAACACTTTACGAGAAGAATTAACGCATCTTAAAAAATTAGCTCGTATCTCCTAAACAACACGTTGTAACTCGAAAAGATTTGGTGTGGCATGTACGTCTAAACGTGTAGCCTCAAAAGAGAACCTACAGGAGAATTTTCTTTCTTCAAAATTTTTCAAAAAACCACGTTTTAAGGAAATCCCGCATCGTGTGAAATCATCTTCTTTTTCCTAAACAACATGTTGTAACTTGAAAAGCATTGGTGTTGCGTGTATGTGTAAGCGTGGAGCCTCAAAAGAAAAGGCACAGGAGAGTTTTCTCTCGAAAGAATATGTAAGAATACCACGTTATACGGAAATACAATTTTGCAGAGTATAGACAAATAAGTACATATTGGAAACACTTACAAGAAGAAATAACGCATCGTACAAAATTAGCTTGTATCTCCTAAACAACACGTTGTAACTCGAAAAGATTTGGTGTGGCGTGTACGTCTAAAAGTGTAGCCTCAAAAGAGAACCCACAGGAGAATTTTATTTCATCAAAATTTGTCAGAAACCAGGTTTTAAGGAAATCTCGCATCGTGCGAAATTATCTTGTTTTTCCTAAACAACACGTTGTAACTCGAAAAGCTTTGGTGTTGCGTGTATGTCTAAGCGTGTAGCCTCAAAAGAGAACACACAGGATAAAATTCTCCTGTGGGTTCTCTTTTGAGGGTACACGTTTAGACGTACACGCCACAACAAATCCTTTCAAGTTATAACGTGTTGTTTAGGAGATACAAGCTAATTTTGTACTATGTGTTATTTCATCTCGTAAAGTTTAAGTGTTTCCAATAAGTATGTATTTGTCTTTACTCTGCAACACTGTATTTCCTTAAAACGTGGTATTCCTACATATTCTTTCGGGAGAAAACTCTCCTGTGCATTCTCTTTTGAGGCTACACGATTAGAAATACACGCAACACCAAATCCTTTCGAGTTACAAAGTGTTGTTTAGGAAAAACAAGATATTTTCGCACGGTGCGGGATTTCCGTAAAAAGTGGTTTTTGACAAATTTTGACCAAAGAAAAGTCTCCTGTGGGTTCTCTTTTGAGGCTACACGTTTAGACGTACACACCACACCAAATCTTTTCCAGTTACAACGTGTTCTTTAGGAGATACAAGCTAATTTTGGATGATGCTTTATTTCTTCTCGTAAAGTGTTTCCAATAAGTACGTATTTGTCTATATTCTGCTTCACTGTATTTCCTTATAACGTGGTATTCTTACATATTCTTTCGAGAGAAAACTCTCCTGTGCGTTCCCCTTTGAGGCTACGCACTTAGACATTCACGCAACACCAAAGCTTTTCAAGTTACAACGTGTTGTTTAGGAAAAACAAGATAATTACGCACGATGCGGGATTTCCTTAGTAAGTGGTTTTCTGACAAATTTTGACCAAGGAAAATTCCTCTATGGGTTCTCTTTTGAGGCTACACGTTTAGACATACAGGCCACACCAAATCTCTTTAAGTTACACCGTGTTGTTTAGTAGATACAAGCTAATTTTGTACGATGCGTTATTTCTTCTCCTAAAGTGTTTCCAATAAGTAAGTATATGTCTTTATTCTGCAACACTGTATTTCCTTATAATGTGGTATTCTTACATATTCTTTCAAGAGAAAACTCTCCTGTGCGTTCTCATTTGAGGCTACACGCTTAGACATATACGCAACACCAAAGCTTTTTGAGTTACACCGTGTTGTTTAGGAAGAACAAGATAATTTTGCAAGATGAGGGATTTCCTAAAAACTTGGTTTTCTGACAAATTTTGACGAAAGAAAATTCTCCTGTGGGTTCTCTTTTGAGGCTACACATTTAGATGTACACGCCACACCAAATCTTTTTGAGTTTCAACGTGTTGTTTAGGAGATACAAGCTAATTTTTTAAGATGCGTTATTTCTTCTCGTAAAGTGTGTCCAATACGTACTTATTTGTCTTTACTCTGCAACACTGTATTTCCTTATAACGTGGTATTCTTACATATTCTTTCGAGAGAAAACTCTCTTGTGTGTTCTCTTTTGAGGCTACACGCTTAGACATACACGTAGCACCAAAGCTTTTCGAGTTACAACGTGTTGTTTAGGAAAAACAAGATAATTTCCACGATGCGGGATTTCCATAAAACGTGGTTTTCTGACAAATTTTGACGAAAGAAAATTCTCTTGTGAGTACTCTTTTAAGGCTGCACGTTTAGACGTACACGCCACACCAAATCTTTTCGAGTTACATCGTGTTGTTTAGGAGATACAAGCTAATTTTGTACGATGCGTTATTTCTTCTCGTAAAGTGTTTCCAATACATACGTAATTGTCTTTACTCTGCAACACTGTATTTCCTTATAACGTGGTATTCTTATATATTCTTTCGAGAGAAAACTCTCCTGTGCGTTCTCTTTTGAGGCCACACGTTTAGACATACACGCAACACCAAAGCTTTTCGAGTTACAATGTGTTGTGTAGGAAAAACAAGATAATTTCGCACAATGCGGGATTTACTTAAAACAGGTTGTATTTCGAAAAGCTTTGGTGTTGCGTGTATTTCTAAGCATGTAGCCTCTAAAGAGAACGCACAGGAGAGTTTTTCTCTCGAAAGAATATGCAAGATTACCACGTTATAAGGAAATACAGTGTTGCAGAGTAAAGGCAAATACATACGTATTGGAAACATTTAACCTTTACGAGAAGAAATAACGCATCTTAAAAAATTAACTTGTATCTCCTAACCAACACGTTGTAACTCGAAAGGATTTGGTGTGGCGTGTAAGTCTAAATGTGTAGCCTCAAAAGGAACGCACAGGAGAATTTTCTTTTTTCAAAATTTGTCAGAAAACCACGTTTTATGGAAATCCCGCATCGTGTGAAATTATCAAGTTTTTTCGAAACAACACGTTGTAACTCAAAAAGCTTTGTTGTTGCGTGTATGTCTAAGCGTGTAGCCTCAAAAGAGAATGCAAAGGAGAGTTTTTTCTCGAAAGAATATGTAAGAATACCACGTTATTATGAAACACAGTGTTGTAGAGCAAAGACAAATACGTACTGGAAAAACTTTAGGAGAAGTAATAACGCATCGTAAAAAATTAGCTTGTATCTCCTAAACAACACGTTGTAACTTAAAAAGATTTGGTGTGGCCTGTACATCTAAACGTGTAGCCTCAAAAGAGAACCCACAGGAGAATTTTCTTTCGTCAAAATTTTCCAGAAAACCACGTTTTAAGGAAATCCCGCATCGTGCGCAATTATCTTGTTTTTCCTAAACAACACGTTGTAACTCGAAAAGCTTTGGTGTTTGGTGTATGTCTAAGCGTGTAGCCCCAAAAGAGAACGCACAGGAGAGTTTTTTCTCGAAAGAATATGTAAGAATACCACGTTATAAGGAAATACAGTGTGACAGAGTAAAGACAAATACGTACGTATTGGAAGCACTTTATGAGAGAAATAACGCATCTTGCAAAATTAGCTTGTATGTCCTAAACAACACGTTGTAACTCAAAAAGATTTGGTGTGGCGTGTTCGTCTAAAAGTGTAGCCTCGAAAGAGAACCCACAGGAGAGTTTTCTTTGGTCAAAATTTGTCAGAAAACCACGTTTTAAGGAAATCCCGCATCGTGCGAAATTATCTTGTTTTTCCTAAACAACACGTTGTAACTAGAAAAGCTTTGGTGTTGCGTGTATGTCTAAGCATGCAGCCTCAAAAGAGAATGCACAGGAGAGTTTTCTCTCGAAAGAATATGTAAGAATGCCACGTTATAAGGAAATATATTGCTGCAGAGTAAAGACATATACGTACTTAATGGAAACACATTATGAGAAGAAATAACGCATGGTACAAAATTAGATTGTATCTCCGAAACAACACGTGGTAACTCAAAAAGATTTGGTGTGGCATGTACGTCTGAAAGTGTAGCCTCAGAAGAGAACCCACAGGAGAATTTTCTAACGTCAAAATTTGTCAGAAAACCACGTTTTAAGGAAATCCCGCATCGTGCGTAATTATCTTGTTTTTCCTAATCAACACGTTGTAACTCGAAAAGCTTTGGTGTTGCGTGTATGTCTAAGCGTGTAGCCTCCAAAGAGAACGCACAGGATAGTTTTCTCTCAAAAGAATATGTAAGAAAACCATGTTATAAGGAAATAAAGTGTTGCAGAGTAAAGACAAATACGTACTTATGGGAAACACTTTACGAGAAGAAATAACGCATCATGTAAAATTAGCTTGTATCTCCTAAACAACACGCTGTAACTCGAAAAGATTTGGTGTGGCGTGTACGTCTAAACGTGTAGCCTCAAAAGAGAACCCACAGGAGAGTTTTCTTTTGTCAAAATTTGTCAAAAACCACGTTTTAAGGAAATCCCGCATCGTGCGAAATTATCTTGTTTTTCCTAAACAACATGTTGTAACTCGAAAAGCATTGGTGTTGCGTGTATGTCTAAGCGTGTAGCCTCAAAAGAGAACGCACAGGAGAGTTTTCTCCCAAAAGAATATGTAGGAATACCACGTTATAAGGAAATACAGTGTTGCAGAGTAAAGACAAATACATACTTATTGGAAACACTTAAACTTAACGAGTAGAAATAACACATAGTACAAAATTAGCTTGTATCTCCTAAACAACACGTTATAACTCGAAAGGATTTGGTGTGGCTTGTACGTCTAAATGTGTACCCTCAAAAGAGAACCCACGGGAGAATTATGTTTTGTCAAAATTTGTCAGAAAACCAAGTTTTAAGGAAATCGCGCATAATGCGAATTATCTTGTTTTTCCTAAACAACACGTTGTAACTCGAAAAGCTTTGGTGTTGCATGTATGTCTAAGCGTGTAGCCTCCAAAGAGAACGCACAGGAGAGTTTTCTCTCGAAAGAATATGTAAGAATACCACGTTATAAAGAAATACAGTGTTGCAGAGTAAAGGCAAATACATACGTATTGGAAACACTTAAACTTTACGAGAAGAAATAACGCATCTAAAAAAATTAGCTTGTATCTCCTAAACAACACGTTGTATCTCAAAAAGATTTGGTGTGGCGTGTACATCTAAACGTGTAGCCTCAAAAGAGAACCCACAGGAGAATTTTCTTTCGTCAAAATTTGTCAGAAAACCACGTTTTATGGAAATCCCGCATCGTGCGAAATTATCTTTTTTTTTTCGGAAACAACACGTTGTAACTCGAAAAGCTTTGTTGTTGCATGTATGTCTAAGCGTGTAGCCTCAAAAGAGAATGCAAAGGAGAGTTTTGTCTCGAAAGAATATGTAAGAATACCACGTTATTAGGAAACACAGTGTTGTAGAGTAAAGACAAATACGTATTGGAAAAACTTTACGAGAAGAAATAAAGCATAGTACAAAATTAGCTTGTATCTCCTAAACAACACGTTGTAACTTACAAAGATTTGGTGTGGCCTGTACGTCTAAACGTGTAGCTTCAAAAGAGAACCCACAGGAGAATTTTCTTTCGTCAAAATTTTTCAGAAAACCACGTTTTAAGGAAATCCCGCATCGTGCGCAATTATCTTCTTTTTCCTAAACAACACGTTGTAACTCGAAAAGCTTTGGTGTTTCGTCTGTGTCTAAGCGTGTAGCCTCAAAAGAGAATGCATAGGAGAGTTTTCTCTCAAAAGAGTATGTAAGAATACCACTTTATAAGGTAATACAGTGTTGCAGAGTAAAGGCAAATACGTATGTATTGGAAACACTTTACCAGAAGAAATAACGCAACGTACAAAATTAGCTTGTATCTCCTAAACAACAAGTTGTAACTCGAAAAGATTTGGTGTGGCGTGTACGTCTAAACGTGTAGCATCAAAAGAGAACCCACAGGAGAATTTTCTTTCGTCAAAACTTTTCAGAAAACCACGTTTTACGGAAATCCCGCATCGTGCGAAATTATCTTGTTTTTCCTAAACAACACGTTGTAACTCGAAAAGCTTTGGTGTTGCGTGTATGTCTAAGCGTGTAGCCTCAAAAGAGAACGCACAGGAGAGTTTTTTCTCGATAGAATTTGTAAGGATACCACGTTATAAGGAAATACAATGTTGCAGAATAAAGACAAATACGTATGTATTAGAAACCCATAAACTTTACCAGATGAAATAAAGCATCGTACAAAATTAGCTTGTATCTCCTAAACAACACGTTGTAACTCGAAAAGATTTGGTGTGGCGTGTACGTCTAAACGTGTAGCCTCAAAAGAGAACCCACAGGAGAATTTTCTTTCATCAAAATTTTTCAGAAAACCACGTTTTAAGGAAATCCCGCATCGTGAAAAATTATCTTGTTCTTCCTAAACAACACGTTTTAACGCGAAAAGCTTTGGTGTAGGGTGTATGTCTAAGCGTGCAGCCTCAAAAGAGAATGCACAGGAGAGTTTTCTCTCGAAAGAATATGTAAGAATACCACGTTATAAGGAAACATATTGCTGCAGAGTAAAGACCTATACGTACTTATTGGAAACACATTATGAGAAGAAATAGCACATGGTACAAAATTAGCTTGTATCTCCAAAACAACACGTGGTAACTCAAAAAGATTTGGTGTGGCGTGTACGTCTGAACATGTAGCCTCAAAAGAGAACCCACAGGAGAATTTTCTTACGTCAAAATTTGTCAAAAAACCACGTTTTAAGGAAATCCCGCATCGGGCGAAATTATCTTGTTTTTCCTAATCAACACGTTGTAACTCGAAAAGCTTTGGTGTTGCGTGTATGTCTAAGCGTGTAGCTTCCAAAGAGAACGCACAGGATAGTTTTCTCTCGAAAGAATATGTAAGAATACCACGTGATAAGGAAATACAGTGTTGCAGAGTAAAGACAAATACGTACTTATTGGAAACACTTTACAAGAAGAAATAACGCATCATGCAAAATTAGCTTGTATCTCCTAAACAACACGCTGTAACTCGAAAAGATTTGGTGTGGCGTGTACGTCTAAACGTGTAGCCTCAAAAGAGAACCCACAGGAGAGTTTTCTTTTGTCAAAATTTGTCAAAAACCACGTTTTAAGGAAATCCCGCATCGTGCGAAATTATCTTGTTTTTCCTAAACAACATGTTGTAACTCGAAAAGCATTGGTGTTGCGTGTATGTCTAAGCGTGTAGCCTCAAAAGAGAACGCACAGGAGAGTTTTCTCCCGAAAGAATATGTAGGAATACCACGTTATAAGGAAATACAGTGTTGCAGAGTAAAGACAAATACATACTTATTGGAAACACTTAAACTTAACGAGTAGAAATAACACATAGTAAAAAATTAGCTTGTATCTCCTAAACAACACGTTATAACTCGAAAGGATTTGGTGTGGCTTGTACGTCTAAACGTCTACCCTCAAAAGAGAACCCACAAGAGAATTTTCTTTCGTCAAATTTGTCAGAAAACCATGTTTTAAGGATATCCCACATCGTGCGAAATTATCTTGTTTTTCCTAAACAACACGTTGTAACTCGAAAAGCTTTGATGTTGCGTGTATGTCTATGCGTGTAGCCACTTAAGAGAACGCACAGGAGATTTTTCTCTCCAAAGAACATGTAAGAATACCACGTTATAAGGAAATACAGTGTTTCAGAGTAAAGGCAAATACTTACTTATTGGAAACACTTTACGAGAAGAAATAACGCATCGTAAAAAATTAGCTTGTATCTCCTAAACAACACGTGGTAACTCGAAAGGATTTGGTGTGGCATGCACTTCTAAACGTGAAGCCTCAAAAGAGAACCCACAGGAGAATTTTCTTTCGTCAAAATTTGTCAGAAAACCACGTTTTAAGGAAATCCCGCATCGTGTGAAATTATCTTCTTTTTCATAAACAACACGTTGTAACTCGAAAAGCTTTGGTGTTGTGTGTATGTCTAAGCGTGTAGCCCAAAAGAGAACGCACAGGAGATGTTTCCCTCAAAAGAATATGTAAGAATACCATGTTATAAGGAAATACAGTGTTGCAGAGTAAAGACAAATTAGTACGTATTGGGAAACTTTACGAGCAGAAGTAACACATTTTACAAAATTAGCTTGTATCTCCGAAACAACATGTTGTAACTCGAAAAGATTTGGTGTTCCGTGTACGTCTAAATGTGTAGCCTCAAAAGAGAACCCACAGGAGAATTTTCTTTCTTCAAAATTTTTCAGAAAACCACGTTTTAAGGAAATCCCGCATCGTGCGAAATCATCTTCTTTTTCCTAAGCAACATGTTGTAACTCGAAAAGCTTTGGTGTTGCGTGTATGTGTAAGCGTGGAGCCTCAATAGAGAAGGCACAGGAGAGTTTTCTCTTGAAAGAATATGTAAGAATACCACGTTATAAGGAAATACAATTTTGCAGAGTAAAGACAAATAAGTACATATTGGAAACACTTTACAAGAAGAAATAACGCATCGTAAAAAAATTAGCTTGTATCTCCTAAACAACACGTTGTAACTCGAAAAGATTTGGTGTGACGTGTACGTCTAAGCGTGTAGCCTCAAAAGGGAACCCACAAGAGAATTTTCTTTCATCAATATTTGTCAGTAACCACGTTTTAAGGATATATCGCATCGTGCGAAATTATCTTGTTTTTCCTAAATAACACGTTATAACTCAAAAATCTTTGGTGTTGCGTGTATGTCTAAGTGTGTAACCTCAAAAGAGAACGCACAGGATAGTTTTCTCTAGAAAGAATATGTAAGAATACCACGTTATAAGGAAATACAATGTTGCAGAGTAAAGACAAATACATACGTATTGGAAACACTTCACGAGAAGAATTAACGCATCGTAAAAGATTAGCTTGAATCTTCTAAACAACACCTTGTAACTCGAAAAGATTTGGTGTGGCATGTACGTCTAAACGTGTAGCCTCAAAAGAGAACCTACAGGAGAATTTCATTTCTTCAAAAATTTTCAGAAAATCACGTTTTAAGGAAATCCCGCATCGTGCGAAATCATCTTCTTTTTCCTAAACAACATGTTGTAACTCGAAAAGCTTTGGTGTTGCGTGTATGTGTAAGCGTGGAGCCTCAAAAGAGAAGGCAAAGGAGAGTTTTCTCTCGAAAGAGTATGTAAGAATACCACGTTATAAGGAAATACAATTTTGCAGAGTAAAGACAAATAAATACATATTGGAAACACTTTATGAGAAGAAATAACGCATCATTCAAAATTACCTTGTATCTCCTAAACAACACGTTGTAACTTGAAAAGATTTGGTGTGACGTGTACGTCTAAAAGTGTAGCCTCAAAAGAGAACCCACAGGAGAATTTTCTTTCATCAAAATTTGTCAGAAACCACGTTTTAAGGAAATCTCGCATCGTGCGAAATTATCTTGTTTTTCCTAAACAACACGTTGTAACTCGAAAACCTTTGGTGTTGCGTGTATGTCTAAGCGTGTAGCCTCAAAAGAGAACTCACAGGAGAGTTTTCTCTCGAAAGAATATGTAAAAATACCACGTTATAAGGAAATACAGTGTTGCAGAGTAAAGACAAATAGTATTGGAAACACTTTAAGAGAAGAAATAATGCATCGTACAAAATTAGCTTGTATCTCCTAAACAATACGTTGTTACTCGAAAAGATTTGGTGTGGCTCGTACCTCTACATGTGTAGCCTCAAAAGAAAATCCACAGGAGAACTTTCTTTCGTCAACATTTTTCAGACAACCACGTTTTATGGAAATCTCACATCGTGCGAAATTATCTTGTTTTTCCTAAACAGCACATTGTAACTCGAAAAGCTTTGGTGTTGCGTGTATGTCTAAGTGTGTAGCCTCTAAAGAGAACGCACAGTAGAGTTTTCTCTCCAAAGAATATGTAAGAATACCACGTTATAAGGAAATAAAGTGTTGCAGAGTAAAGACAAATACGTACATATTGGAAACACTTTATGAGAAGAAATAACGCATCATACAAAATTAGCTTGTATCTCCTAAACAACACGTGGTAACTCGAAAGGAATTGGTGTGGCGTGTACGTCTAAACATGTAGCCTCAAAAGAAAACCCACTGAAGAATTTTCTTTCGTCAAATTTTTCAGAAAACTACGTTTTAAGGAAATCCTGCATCGTGCGAAATTATCTTGTTCTTCATAAACAACACGTTGTAACTCGAAAAGGTTTGGTGTTGCCTCTTTGTCTAAGTGTGTAGCCGCAAAAGTGAAAGCACGGGATAGTTTTCTCTCGAAAGAATATGTAAGAATACCACGTTATAAGGAAATACAGTGTTGCAGAGTAAAGACAAATATGTAAGTCTTGGAAACACTTTATGAGAATAATTAACACATCCTACAAAATTAGCTTGTATCTCCGAAACAACACGTTGTAACTCGAAAAGATTTGGTGTGGCATGTTCGTCTAAACGTGTAGCCTCAAAAGAGAACCCACAGGAGAATTTTCTTTCGTCAAAATTTTTCAGAAAAACACACATCAAGGAAATCCCGCATCGTGCGAAATCATCTTCTTTTTCCTAAACAACATGTTGTAACTCGAAAAGCTTTGGTGTTGCGTGTATGTGTAAGCATGTAGCCTCAAAAGAGAAGGCACAGGAGAGTTTTCTCTTGAAAGATTATGTAAGAATGCCACGTTATAAGGAAATACAATTTTGCAGAGTAAAGACAAATAAGTACATATTGGAAACCCTTTACGAGAAGAAATAACACATCGTACAAAATTAGCTTGTATCTCCTAAACAACACTTTGTAACTCGAAAAGATTTGGTGTGACATGTACGTCTAAAGGTGTAGCCTCAACAGAGAACCCACAAGAGAATTTTCTTTCATCAAAATTTGTCAGAAACCAGGTTTTAAGGAAATCTCGCATCGTGCGAAATTATCTTGTTTTTCCTAAACAACACATTGTAACTCGAAAAGCTTTGGTGTTGCGTGTGTGTCTAAGCGTGTAACCTCAAAAGAGAACGCACAGGATAGTTTTATTTCGAAAGAATATGTAAGAATACCACGTTATAAAGAAATACAATGTTGCAGAGTAAAGACAAATACGTACTGGAAACACTTTACGAGACGAATTAACGCATCGAAAAAATTAGCTTTTATCTCCTAAACAACACATTGTAACTCGAAAAGATTTGGTATGGCATGTACGTCTAAACGTGTAGCCTCGAAAGAGAACCCACAGGAGAATTTTCTTTCTTCAAAATTTTTCAGAAAACCACGTTTAAGGAAATCCCACATCATGCGAAATCATCTTCTTTTTCCTAAATAACAGGTTGTAACTCGAAAAGCTTTGGTGTTGCGTGTATGTGTAAGTGAGGAGCCTCAAAAGAGAAGGCACAGGAAAGTTTTCTCTCGAAAGAATATGCAAGAATACCACGTTATAAGGAAATACAATTTTGCAGAGTAAAGACAAATAAGTACTTATTGGAAACACTTTAGGAGAAGAAATAACGCATCGTACAAAATTAGCTTGTATCTCCTAAACAACACGTTGTAACTTGAAAGGATTTGGTGTGACGTGTATGTCTCAACGTGTAGCCTCAAAAGAGAACCCATGAAGATCCAGAAATGAAACCACACACCTATGGCCACTTGATCCTCGACAAAGAGGCTGAAAACATCCAATGGAAAAAAGATAGCCTTTTCAACAAATGGTGCTGGTTCAACTGGAGGTCAGCATGCAGAAGAATGCGACTTGATCCATCCTTGTCTCCTTGTACTAAGCTCAAATCCAAATGGATCAAGGACCTCCACATAAAGCCAGACACTCTGAAGCTAATAGAAAAGAAACTGGGGAAGACCCTTGAGGACATCGGTACAGGGAGAAAGTTTCTGAACAGAACACCAATAGCGTATGCTCTAAGAGCAAGAATTGACAAATGGGACCTCATAAAGATACAAAGTTTCTGTAAGACAAAGGACACCATCAAGAGGACAAATCGGCAACCAACAAATTGGGAAAAGATCTTCACCAATCCTACATCAGATAGAGGGCTAATATCCAATATATATAAAGAACTCAAGAAGTTAGACACCAGAAAACCGAACAATCCTATTAAAAAATGGGGTACAGAGTTAAACAAAGAATTCACACATGAAGAACTTCGGATGGCGGAGAAGCATCTTAAAAAATGCTCAACTTCATTAGTCATTAGGGAAATGCAAATCAAAACAACCCTGAGATTTCATCTTACACCAGTCAGAATGGCTAAGATTAAAAATTCAGGAGACAGCAGGTGTTGGAGAGGGTGTGGAGAAAGAGGAACACTCCTCCACTGCTGGTGGGGCTGCAAATTGGTACAACCACTCTGGAAATCAGTATGGCGGTTCCTCCGAAAACTGGGCACCTCACTTCCAGAAGATCCTGCTATACCACTCCTGGGCATATACCCAGAGGATTCCCCACCATATAATAAGGATACATGCTCTACTATGTTCATAGCAGCCCTATTTATAATTGCCAGATGCTGGAAAGAACCCAGGTATCCCTCAACAGAAGAGTGGATACAAAAAAATGTGGTATATCTACACAATGGAGTACTATTCAGCCATTTGAAACAATGAATTCATGAAATTCTTAGGCAAATGGATGGAGCTAGAGAACATCATACTAAGTGAGGTAACCCAGACTCAAAAGGTGAATCATGGTATGCACTCAGTAATATGTGGTTATTAACCTAGAAAACTGGAATACCCGAAACATACTCCACACATCAAATGAGGTACAAGGAGAAAGGAGGACTGGCCCCTGGTTCTGGAGAGACTCAGTGAAACAGTATTCGGCAAAACCAGAACAGGGAAATGGGAAGGGGTGTGTGGGAGGACAGGGAAAGAGAAGGGGACTTAAGGGACTTTCGGGGAGTGGGGGGCTAGAAAAGGGGAAATCATTTGAAATGTAAATAAATTATATCGAATAAAAAAAAAAGAAAAAAAAAGAGAACCCACAGGAGAACTTTCTTTCGTCAAATTTTTTCAGAAAACCACGTTTTATGGAAATCTCGCATCGTGCGAAATTATCTTGTTTTTCCTAAACAACACGTTGTAACTCGAAAAGCTTTGGTGTTGCGTGTATGTCTAAGCGTGTAGCCCAAAAGAGAATGCACAGGAGAGTTTTCCCTCGAAAGAATATGTAAGAATACCACGTTATAAGGAAATACAGTGTTGCAGAGTAAAGACAAATACTTATGTATTGGAAACACTTTACGAGAAGAAATAACGCATCGTACAAAATTAACTTGCATCTCCTAAACAACAAGTTGTAACTCAAAAAGATTTGGTGTGGCATGTACGTCTAAACCTGTAGCCTCAAAAGACAATGCACAGGAGAACTTTCTTTCGTCAAAATTTGTCAGAAAACCACGTTTTAAGGATATCTGCATCGTGCAAAATTATCTTGTTTTTCCTAAACAACACGTTGTAACTCGAAAAGCTTTGGTGTTGCGTGTATGTGTGAGCATGTCGCCTCTAAAGAGAATGCACAGGAAAGTTTTCTCTCGCAAGAACATGTAAGAATTCAACATTATAAGGAAATACAATGTTGCAGAGTAAAGACAAATACGTAAGTTTGGAAACACTTTACGAGAAGAAATAAAGCATCGTACAAAATTAGCTTGTATCTCCTAAACAACACGTGGTAACTCGATAGGATTCGGTGTGGCGTGTACCTCTAAACGTGTAGCGTCAAAAGAGTACCCACAGGAGAATTTTCTTTCGTCAAAATTTGTCAGAACACCACGTTTTAAGGAAATCCCGCATCGTGCGAAATTATCTTGTTTTTTATAAACAACAAGTTGTAACTCGAAAAGCTTTGATGTTGCCTGTATGTCTAAGTGTGTAGCCTCAAAAGGGAACGCACAGGATAGTTTTCTATCAAAAGAATATGTAAGAATACCACGTTATAAGGATATACAATGTTGCAGAGTAAAGACAAATACGTATGTGTTGGAAACACTTTACGAGAAGAATAAACACATCGTAAAAAATTAGCTTGTATCTCCTAAACAACACGTTGTAACTCGACAAGATTTGGTGTGGCATGTACGTCTAAATGTGCAGCCTCAAAAGAGAACCCACAGGAGAATTTTCTTTTGTCAAAATTTTTCAGAAAACGACGTTTTAAGGAAATCCCGCATCATGCGAAATCATCTTCTTTTTCCTAAACAACATGTTGTAACTTGAAAAGCTTTGGTGTTGCGTGTATGTGTAAGTGTGGAGCCTCAAAAGAGAAAGCACAGGAGAGTTTTCTCTCGAAAGAATATGCAAGAATACCACGTTATAAGGAAATACAATTTTGCAGAGTAAAGACAAATAAGTACTTATTGGAAACACTTTATGAGAAGAAATAACGCATCATACAAAATTAGTTTGTATCTCCTAAACAACACGTTGTAACTTGAAAAGATTTGGTGTGACGTGTTTGTCTCAACGTGTAGCCTCAAAAGAGAACCCACAGGAGAACTTTCTTTCGTCAAATTTTTTTCAGAAAACCACGTTTTATGGAAATCTCGCATCGTGCGAAATTATCTTGTTTTTCCTAAACAACACGTTGTAACTCGAAAAGCTTTGGCGTTGCGTGTATGTCTAAGCGTGTAGCCCAAAAGAGAATGCACAGGAGAGTTTTCCCTCGAAAGAATATGTAAGAATACCACGTTATAAGGAAACACAGTGTTGCAGAGTAAAGACAATTAAGTACATATTGGAAACACTTTATGAGAAGGAATAACGCATCGTACAAAATTAACTTGTATCTCCTAAACAACACGTTGTAACTCGAAAAGCTTTGGTGTTGCGTGTATGTCTAAGCGTGTAGCATCAAAAGAGAACTCACAGGAGAGTTTTCTCTTGAAAGAATATGTAAGAATACCACGTTATAAGGAAATACAGTGTTGTAGAGTAAAGACAAATACTTATGTATTGGAAACACTTTACAAGAAGAAATAACGCATTGTAAAAAATTTGCTTGTATCTCCTAAACAACAGGTTGTAACTCAAAAAGATTTGGTGTGGCATGTATGCCTAAACCTGTAGCCTCAAAAGACAATGAACAGGAGAACTTTCTTTCGTCAAAATTTGTCAGAAAACCACGTTTTAAGGATATCTGCATCGTGCAAAATTATCTTGTTTTTCCTAAACAACACGTTGTAACTCGAAAAGCTTTGGTGTTGCGTGTATGTGTGAGCATGTAGCCTCTAAAGAGAATGCACAGGAAAGTTTTCTCTCGCAAGAACATGTAAGAATTCAACATTATAAGGAAATACAGTGTTGCAGAGTAAAGACAAATACGTAAGTTTGGAAACACTTTACGAGAAGAAATAAAGCATCTTACAAAATTAGCTTGTATCTCCTAAACAACACGTAGTAACTCGATAGGATTTGGTGTGGCGTGTACCTCTAAACGTGTAGCGTCAAAAGAGTACCCACAGGAGAATTTTCTTTCGTCAAAATTTGTCAGAACACCACGTTTTAAGGAAATCCCGCATCGTGCGAAATTATCTTGTTTTTCATAAACAACACGTTGTAACTTGAAAAGCTTTGATGTTGCCTGTATGTCTAAGTGTGTAGCCTCAAAAGGGAACGCACAGGATAGTTTTCTATCGAAAGAATATGTAAGAATACCACGTTATAAGGATATACAATGTTGCAGAGTAAAGACAAATACGTATGTGTTGGAAACACTTTACGAGAAGAATAAACACATCGTAAAAAATTAGCTTGTATCTCCTAAACAACACGTTGTAACTCAACAAGATTTGGTGTGGCATGTACGTCTAAACGTGTAGCCTCAAAAGAGAACCCACAGGAGAATTTTCTTTTGTCAAAATTTTTCAGAAAACCACGTTTTAAGGAAATACCGCATCATGCGAAATCATCTTCTTTTTCCTAAACAACATGTTGTAACTCGAAAAGCTTTGGTGTTGCGTGTATGTGTAAGTGTGGAGCCTCAAAAGAGAAGGCACAGGAGAGTTTTCTCTCGAAAGAATATGCAAGAATACCACGTTATAAGGAAATACAATTTTGCAGAGTAAAGACAAATAAGTACTTATTGGAAACACTTTATGAGAAAAAATAACGCATCGTAAAAAATTAGCTTGTATCTCCTAAACAACACGTTGTAACTCGAAAAGATTTGGTGTGACGTGTACGTCTAAACATGTAGCCTCAAAAGAGAATCCACAGGAGAACTTTCTTTCCTCAAAATTTTTCAGAAAACCACGTTTTATGGAAATCTCGCATCGTGCGAAATTATCTTGTTTTTCCTAAACAACATGTTGTAACTAGAAAAGCTTTGGCGTTGCGTGTATGTCTAAGCGTGTAGCCCAAAAGAGAACGCACAGGAGAGTTTTCCCTCGAAAGAATATGTAAGAATACCACGTAATAAGGAAATACAGTGTTGCAGAGTAAAGACAATTAATTACGTATTCGACACACTTTACAAGAAGAAATAACGCATCGAAAATAATTGCTTGTATCTCCTAAACAACAAGTTGTAACTCGAAAAGATTTGGTGTGTCGTGTACGTCTAAACCTGTAGCCTCAAAAGACAATGCACAGGAGAACTTTCTTTAGTCAAAATTTGTCAGAAAACCATGTTTTAATGATATCCCGCATCGTGCAAAATTATCTTGTTTTTCCTAAACAACACGTTGTAACTCGAAAAGCTTTGGTGTTGCGTGTATATCTAAGCGTGTAGCTTCTAAAGAGAATGCACAGGAGAGTTTTCTCTCGAAAGAACATGTAAGAATACAATGTTATAAGGAAATACAGTGTTGCAGAGTAAAGACAAATATGTACATATTGGAAACTCTTTACAAGAAGAAATAACGCATCGTAGAAAATTAGCTTTTATCTCCTAAACAACACGTGGTAATTCAAAAGGATTTGGTGTGGCGTGCACGTCTAAACGTGTAGCCTCATAAGAGAACCCACAGGAGAATTTTCTTTAGTCAAAATTTGTCAGAACACCAAGTTTTAAGGAAATCCCGCATCGTGCGAAATTATCTTGTTTTTCATAAACAAAACGTTGTAACTTGAAAAGCTTTGGTGTTGCCTGTATGTCTAAGTGTGTAGCCTCAAAAGGGAAGGCACAGGATAGTTTTCACTCGAAAGAATGTATAAGAATACCACATTATAAGGAAATACAGTGTTGCAGAGTAAAGACAAATACGTACGTATTGGAAACACTTTAGGAGAAGAAATAAAGCATCTTACAAAATTAGCTTGTATCTCCTAAACAACACGTGGCAACTCGAAAGGATTAGGTGTGGCGTGCACGTCTAAACGTGAAGCTTCAAAAGAGAACCAACAGAATAATTTTCGTTCATCAAAATTTGTCAGAAGACCATGTTTTAAGGAAATCAGGCATCGTGCGATATTATCTTGTTTTTTATAAACAACACGTTGTAACTCAAAAAGCTTTGGTGTTGCCTGTATGTCTAAGTGTTTAGCCTCAAAAGGGAATGCACAGAATAGTTTTCTCTCGAAAGAATATGTAAGAATACCACGTTATAAGGAAATACAGTGTTGCAGAGTAAAGACAAATACGTACGTATTGGAAACACTTTACGAGAATTAACGCATTATAAAAAAATTAGCTTGTATGTCCTAAACAACACGTTGTAACTCGAAAAGATTTGGTGTGACGTGTACGTCTAAATATGTAGCCTCAAAAGAGAACCCACAGGAGAATTTTCTTTCGTCAAAATTTTTCAGAAAACCAGGTTTTTAGGAAATCCCGCATCGTGCGAAATCATCTTCTTTTTCCTAAACAACATGTTGTAACTCGAAAAGCTTTGGTGTTGCGTGTTTGTCTAATCGTGTAGCCTCAAAAGAGAATGCACAGGAGAATTATCCCTTGAAAGAATATGTAAGAATACCATGTTATAAGGAAATACAGTGTTGCAGAGTATAGACAAATATGTATGTATTGGAAACACTTTATGAGAAGAAATAGCGCATCGTACAATATTTGCTTGTATCTCATAAAGAACACGTTGTATCTCAAAATTATTTGGTGTGGCTCGTACGGCTACACGTGTAGCATCAAAGGAGAACCCACAGGAGAACTTTCTTTCGTCAAAATTTGTCAGAAAACCATGTTTTAAGGAAATCCCGCATCGTGCAAAATTATCTTGTTTTTCCTAAACAACACGTTGTAACTCGAAAAGCTTTGGTGTTGCGTGTATGTCTGAGCATGTAGCCTCTAAAGAGAGTGCACAGGAGAGTTTTCTCTCGAAAGAACATGTAAGAATACAACGTTATAAGGAAATACACTGTTGCAGAGTAAAGACAAATACATACGTATTGGAACCACTTTACGAAAAGAAATAACGCATCATTCAAAATTAGCTTGTATCTCTTAAACAACACGTGGTTACTCGAAAGGATTTGGTGTGGCGTGCACGTCTAAACGTGTAGCCTCAAAAGAGAAGCCACAGGAGAATTTTCTTTCGTCAAAATTTGTCAGAAAACCACGTTTTAAGGAAATCCCGCATCGTGCAAAATTATCTTGTTTTCCATAAACAACACGTTGTAACTCGAAAAGCTTTGGTGTTGCCTGTATGTCTAAGTGTGTAGCCTCAAAAGGGAACGCACAGGATAGTTTTCCCTCGAAGGAATATGTAAGAATACCACGTTATAAGGAAATATAATGTTGCAGTGTAAAGACAAATATGTACTTATTGGAAACACTTTACGAGAAGAATTAACGCATCGTAAAAAATTAGCTTATATCTCCTAAACAACACGTTGTAATTCGAAAAGATTTGGTGTGGCTCGTACCTCTACACGAGTAGCCACAAAAGAGAACCCACAGGAGAACTTTCTTTCGTCAAAATTTTTCAGAAAACCACATTTTATGGAAATCTCGCATCGTGCTAAATTATCTTGTTTTTCCTAAACAACACATTGTAACTCGAAAAGCTTTGGCGTTGCGTGTTTGTCTAAGCGTGTCCCCTCAAAAGAGAACGCACAGGAGAGTTTTCCCTCGAAATAATATGTAAGAATACTATGTTATAAGGAAATACAGTGTTGCAGATTAAAGACAAATAAGTACGTATTGGAAACACTTTACGAGAAGAAATAATGCATCGTACAAAATTAGCTTGTATCTCCTAAACAACACGTGGTAACTCGAAAGGATTTGGTGTGGCATGTACGTCTAAACGTGTAGCCTCAAAAGAGAACCCACAGGAGAATTTTCTTTATTCAAAATTTTTCAGAAAACCACGTTTTAAGGAAATCCCGCATCGTGCGAAATCATCTTCTTTTTCCTAAACAACATGTTGTAACTCGAAAAGCTATGGTGTTGCATGTATGTGTAAGCGTGGAACCTCAAAAGAGAAGGCACTGGAGAGTATTCTCTCGAAAGAATATGTAAGAATACCACATTATAAGGAAATACAATTTTGCAGAGTAAAGACCAATAAGTACATATTGGAAACACTTTACGAGAAGAAATAACGCATCTTACAAAATTATCTTGTATCTCCTAAACAACACGTTGTAACTCAAAAAGATTTGTTGTGACGTGTACGTCTAAAAGTGTAGCCTCAAACGAGAACCCACAGGAGAATTTTCTTTCATCAAAATTTGTCAGAAACCACGTTTTAAGGAAGTCTCGCATCGTGCGAAATTATCGTGTTTTTCCTAAACAACACGTTGTAACTCGAAAAGCTTTGGTGTTGCGTGGATGTCTACGCGTGTAGCCTCAAAGGAGAACGCACAGGAGAGTTTTCTCTCGAAAGAATATGTAAGAATACCACGTTATAAGGAAATACAGTGTTGCAGAGTAAAGACAACTACGTACGTATTGGAAACACTTTAAGAGAAGAAATATCGCATCCTAGAAAATTAGCTTGTATCTCCTAAACAACACGTAGTAACTCGAAAAGATTTGGTGTGGCTCGTACCTCTACACGTGCAGCCTCAATAGAGAACCCACAGGAGAACTTTGTTTCGTCAAAATTTTTCAGAAAACCACGTTTAATGGAAATCTCGTATCGTGCGAAATTATCTTGTTTTTCCTAAACAACACGTTGTAACTCCAAAAGCTTTGGCGTTGCGTGTTTGTCTAAGCGTGTAACCTCAAAAGAGAATGCACAGGATTGTTTTCCCTCGAAAGAATATGTAAGAATACCACGTTATAAGGAAATACAGTGTTGCAGAGTAAAGACAAATAAGTACGTATTGGAAACACTATATGAGAAGAAATAACGCATTGTACAATATTTGCTTGTATCTCCTAAACAACACGTTGTAACTCAAAAATATTTCGTGTGGCTCGTATGTTTACACGTTTAGCCTCAAAAGAGAACCCACAGGAGAACTTTCTTTCTTCAAAATTTGTCAGAAAACCACGTTTAAGGAAATCCCGCATCGTGCAAAATTATCTTGTTTTTCCTAAACAACACGTTGTAACTCGAAAAGCTTTGGTGTTGCGTGTATGTCTGAGCATGTAGCCTCTAAAGAGAATGCACAGGAGAGTTTTCTCTCGAAAGAACATGTAAGAATACAACGTTATAAGGAAATACAGTGTTGCAGAGTAAAGACAAATACGTACATATTGGAAACACTTTACGAGAAGAAATAACGCATCATACAAAATTAGCTTGTATCTCCTAAACAACACGTGGTAACTCGAAAGGATTTGGTGTGGCGTGTACATCTAAACGTGTAGCCTCAAAAGACAACCCACAGGAGAATTTTCTTTCGTCAAAATTTGTCAGAAAACCACGTTTTATGGAAATCTCGCATCATGCCAAATTATCTGGTTTTTCCTAAACAACACATTGTAACTCGAAAAACTTTGGCGTTGCATGTTTGTCTAAGCGTGTAGCCTCAAAAGAGAACGCACAGGAGAGTTTTCCCTCGAAATAATATGTAAGAATACCACGTTATAAGGAAATACAGTGTTGCAGAGTAAAGACAAATAAGTACGTATCGGAAACACTTTACAAGAAGAAATAACGCATCGTACAAAATTAGCTTGTATCTCCTAAACAACACGTGGTAACTCGAAAGGATTTGGTGTGGCATGTACGTCTAAATGTGTAGCCTCAAAAGAGAACCCACAGGAGAATTTTCTTACTTCAAAATTTTTCAGAACACCTCGTTTTAAGGAAATGCCGCATCGTGCGAAATCATCTTCTTTTTCCTAAACAACATGTTGTAACTCGAAAAGCTTTGGTGTTGCGTGTATGTGTAAACGTGTAGCCTCAAAAGAGAAGGCACAGGAGAATTTTCTCTCGAAAGAATATGTAAGAATATCACGTTATAAGGAAATACAGTTTTGCAGAGTAAAGACAAATAAGTACATATTGGAAACACTTTACGAGAAGAAATAACGCATCGTACAAAATTAGCTTGTATCTCCTAAACAACACGTTGTAACTCGAAAAGATTTAGTGTGACCTGTAAGTCTAAAAGTGTAGCCTCAAACGAGAACCGACAGGAGAATCTTCTTTCATCAAAATTTGTCAGAAACCACGTTTTAAGGAAATCTCACATCGTACGAAATTATCTTGTTTTTCCTAAACAACACGTTGTAACTCGAAAAGCTTTTGTGTTGCGTGTATGTGTAAGCGTGTAGCCTCAAAAGAGAAGGCACAGGAGAATTTTCTCTCGAAAGAAGATGTAAGTATATCACGTTATAAGGAAATACAAATTTGCAGAGTAAAGACAAATAAGTACATATTGGAAACACTTTACGAGAAGAAATAACGCATCATACAAAATTAGCTTGTATCTCCTAAACAACACGTTGTAACTGGAAAAGATTTGGTGTGACGTGTAAGTCTAATAGTGTAGCCTCAGACGAGAACCCACAGGAGAATCTTCTTTCATCAAAATTTGTCAGAAACTAAGTTTTAAGGAAATCTCGCATCGTACGAAATTATCTTGTTTTTCCTAAACAACACGTTGTAACTCGAAAAGCTTTGGTGTTGCGTGTATGTCTAAGCGTGTAGCCTCAAAAGAGAGCACACAGGAGAGTTTTCGCTCGAATGAATATGTAAGAATACCACGTTATAAGGAAATACTGTGTTGCAGAGTAAAGACAAACACTATTGGAAACACTTTAAGAGAAGAAATAAGGCAACGAAAAAAATAGCTTGTATCTCCTAAACAACAAGTTGTAACTCGAAAAGATTTGGTGTGACTCGTACCTCTACACGTGTAGTCTCAAAAGAGAACCCACAGGAGAACTTGGTTTCGTCAAAATTTTTCAGAAAACCACGTTTTATGGAAATCTCGCATCCTGTGAAATTATCTTGTTTTTCCTAAACAACACATTGTAACTCGAAAAGCTTTGGCGTTGCGTGTATGTCTAAGCGTATGGCCTCTAAAGAGAACGCACAGGAGAGTTTTCTCTTGAAAGAATATGTAAGAATACAACGTTATAAGGAAATACAGTGTTGCAGAGTAAAGACAAATACGTACTTATTGGAAACACTTTACGAGAAGAAATAACGAATCATAAAAAATTAGCTTGTATCTCCTAAACAACACGTGGTAAATCGAAAGAATTTGGTGTGGCGTGTACGTCTAAACGTGTAGCCTCAAAAGAGAACCCACTGAAGAATTTTCTTTCGTCAAAATGTTTCAGAAAACTACGTTTTAAGGAAATCCCGCATCGTGCGAAATTATCTTGTTTTTCATAAACAACACGTTGTAACTCGAAAAGCTTTGGTGTTGCCTGTATGTCTAAGTGTGTAGCCTAAAAAGGGAACGCACAGGATAGTTTTCTCTTGAAAGAATATATAAGAATACCACGTTATAAGGAAATACAGTGTTGCAGAGTAAAGACAAGTACTTACATATTGGAAACACTTTACGAGAAGAAGTAACGCATCTTACAAAATTATGCTTGTATCTCCGAAACAACATGTTGTAACTCGAAAAGATTTGGTGTGGCATGTACGTCTAAACGTGTAGCCTCAAAAGAGAACCCACAGGAGAATTTTCTTTCGTCAAAATTTTTCAGAAAACCTCGTTTTAAGGAAATCCTGCATCGTGCGAAATCATCTTCTTTTTCCTAAACAACATGTTGTAACTCGAAAAGATTTGGTGTTGCGTGTATGGGTAAGCGTGGATCCTCAAAAGAGAAGGCACAGGAGAGTTTTCTCTCGAAAGAATATATAAGAATACCACGTTATAAGGAAATACAATTTTGCAGAGTAAAGACAAATAAGTACATATTGGAAAGACTTTACGAGAAGAAATAACTCATCATACAAAATTAGCTTGTATCTCCTAACAACACCTTGTAACTCGAAAAGATTTGGTTTGAGGTGTACGTTTAAACGTGTAGCCTCAAAAGAGAACCCACAGGAGAACTTTCTTTCATCAAAATTTGTCAGAAACCACGTTTTAAGGAAATCTCGCATCCTGCGAAATTATCTTGTTTTTCCTAAACAACACGTTGTAACTCGAAAAGCTTTGGTGTTGCGTGTATGTCTAAGCTTGTAGCCTCAAAAGAGAACGCACAGGAGAGTTTTCTCTCGAAAGAATATGTAAGAATACCACGTTATAAGGAAATACAGTGTTGCAGAGTAAAGACAAATACGTACCTATTGGAAACTCTTTAAGAGAAGTAAGTTACAACGTGTTGTTTAGGAACTAGAAGCTAATTTTGTACGATGTGTTATTTCTTCTCTAAAGTGTTTCCAATACGTACGTATTTGCCTTTAGTCTGCAACACTGTATTTCCTTATAACGTTGTATTCTTATATCTTCTTTCGAGAGAAAACTCTCCTGTGTGTCCTCTTTTGAGGCTACACGCTTAGACATACACGCAACACCAAAGCTTTTCGCGTTACAACGTGTTGTTTAGGAAAAACAAGATAATTTCGCACGATTAGGAATTTCCTTAATACGTGGTTTTCTGACAAATTTTGACCAAAGAAAATTCTCCTATGGGTTCTCTTTTGAGACTACACGTTTAGACGTACATGCCACACCAAATCTTTTTAAGTTACAACGTGTTGGTTAGGAGATACAAGCTAATTTTGTACGATGCGTTATTTCTTCTCGTAAAGTTTTTCCAATAAGTAAGTATTTGTCTTTACTCAGCAACACTGTATTTCCTTATAACATGGTATTCTTACATATTTTTTCGAGAGAAAACTCTCCTGGGCATTCTCATTTGAGGCTACACGCTTAGACATACAAGCAACAGCAAAGCTTTTCGAGTTACAACGTGTTGTTTAGGAAGAACAAGATAATTTCTCACGATGCGGGATTTCCATAAAACGTGGTTTTCTGGCAAATTTTGAAGAAAGAAAATTGTCCTGTGGGTTCTCTTTTGAGGCTACACGTTTAGACGTACACGCCACACCAAATCTTTTTGAGTTACAACTTGTTGTTTAGGAGATACAAGCTAATTTTTTACGATGCGTTATTTCTTCTCGTAATGTTTAAGTGTTTCCAATACGTATGTATTTGCCTTTATTCTGCAACACTGTATTTCCTTATAATGTGGTATTCTTACATATTCTTTCGAGAGAAAACTCTCCTGTGCGTTCTCATTGGAGGCTACACGCTTAGACATTCACGCAACACCAAACTTTTCGAGTTACAACGTGTTGATTAGGAGATACAAGCTAATTTTACATGATGCGTTATTTCTTCTCCTAAAGTGTTTCCAATAAGTACATATTTGTCTATACTCTGCAACACTGTATTTCCTAATAACGTGGTAATCTCACATATTCTTTCGAGAGAAAACTATCCTGTGCGTTCTCTTTGGAGGCTACACGCTTAGACATACACGCACCACCAAAGCTTTTCAAGTTACAACGTGTTGATTAGGAAAAACAAGATAATTTCGCACGATGCGGGATTTCCTTAAAACGTGGTTTTCTGACAAATTTTGACGTAAGAAAATTCTCCTGTTGGTTTTCTTTTGAGGCTACACATTTAGATGTACACGCCACACCAAATCTTTTTGAGTTACCACGTGTTGTTTCGGAGATACAAGCTAATTTTGTACCATGCGTTATTTCTTCTCATAATGTGTTTCCAATACGTACGTATTTGTCTTTACTCTGCAGCAATATATTTCCTTATAACGTGGTATTCTTACATATTCTTTCGAGAGAAAACTCTTCTGTGCATTCTCTTTTGAGGCTACATGCTTAGACATACACGCAACACCAAATCCTTTCGAGTTATAACGTGTTGTTTAGGATATACAAGCTAATTTTTTACTATGTTTTATTTCTTCTTGTAAATTTTAAGTGTTTCCAATAAGTATGTATTTGTCTTTACTCTGCAACATTGTATTTCCTTATAACGTGGTATTCCTACATATTCTTTCGGGAGAAAACTCTCCTGTACGTTCTCTTTTGAGGCTGCACCCTTAGACATATATGCAACATCAAAGCTTTTCGAGTTACAACATGTTGTTTAGGAAAAACAAGATAATTTCGCACGATGCAGGATTTCCTTAAAACGTGGTTTTCTGACAAATTTTGACGAAAGAAAACCCTCCTGTGGGTTCTCCTTTGAGGCTACACGTTTAGTCGTACACGCCACAACAAATCTTTTCGAGTTGCAACGTGTTGTTTAGGAGATACAAGCTAATTTTGCATGATGCGTTATTTCTTCTCATAATGTGTTTCCAAAACGTATGTATTTGTCTTTACTCTGCAGCAATATGTTTCCTTATAACGTGGTATTCTTACATATTCTTTTGAGAGAAAACTCTCCTGTGCATTCTCTTTTGAGGCTACATGCTTAGACATACACGCAACACCAAATCCTTTCGAGTTATAACGTGTTGTTTAGGATATACAAGCTAATTTTGTACTGTTTTATTTCTTTTTTTTTCATTCTTTTTTTTATTCGATATAATTTATTTACATTTCAAATGATTTCCCCTTTTCTAGCCCCCCCCCACTCCCCGAAAGTCCCGTAAGCCCCCTTCTCTTCCCCTGTCCTCCCTCCCACCCCTTCCCAGTTCCCCGTTCTGGTTTTGCCAAATACTGTTTCACTGAGTCTTTCCAGAAGCAGGGACCACTCCTGCTTTCTTCTTGTATCTCATTTGATGTGTGGATTATGTTTTGGGTATTCCAGTTTTCTAGGTTAATAACCACTTATTAGTTAGTGCATACCATGATTGGCCTTTTGAGTCTGGGTTACCTCACTTAGTATGATGTTCTCTAGCTCCATCCATTTGCCTAAGAATTTCATGAATTCATTGTTTCTAATGGCTGAATAGTACTCCATTGTGTAGATATACCACATTTTTTGTATCCACTCTTCTGTTGAGGGATACCTGGGTTCTTTCCAGCATCTGGCAATTATAAATAGGGCTGCTATGAACATAGTAGAGCATGAATCCTTATTCCATGGTGGGGAATCCTCTGGGTATATGCCCAGGAGTGGTATAGCAGGATCTTCTGGAAGTGAGGTGCCCAGTTTTCGGAGGAACCGCCAGACTGCTTTCCAGAGTGGTTGTACCAATTTGCAACCCCACCAGCAGTGGAGGAGTGTTCCTCTTTCTCCGCACCCTCTCCAACACCTGCTATCTCCTGAATTTTTAACCTATGTTTTATTTCTTCTCGTAAAGTTTAAGTGTTTCCAATAAGTATTTATTTGTCTTTACTCTGCAACACTGTATTTCCTTATAACGTGGTATTCCTACATATTCTTTCGGGAGAAAACTCTCCTGTGCGTTCTCTTTTGAGGCTACATGCTTAGACATATACGCAACACCAAAGCTTTTCGAGTTACAACACGTTGTTTAGGAAAAACAAGATAATTTCGCAGGATGCAGGATTTCCTTAAAACGTGGTTTTCTGACAAATTTTGATGAAAGAAAACTCTCCTGTGGGTTCTCCTTTGAGGGTACACGTTTAGTCGTTCACGCCACACCAAATCTTTTCGAGTTACAACGTGTTGTTTAGGAGATACAAGCTAAGTTTGCATGATGTGTTATTTCTTTTCGTAAAGTGTTTCCAATAAGTACATATTTGTCTACACTCTGCAACACTGTATTTCCTTATAACGTGGTATTCTTACATATTCTTTCGAGAGAAAACTATGCCTTGCGTTCTCTTTGGAGGCTACATGCTTAGACATACACGCACCACCAAAACTTTTCGAGTTACAACGTGTTGATTAGGAAAAACAAGATAATTTCCCACGATGCGGGATTTCCTTAAAAAGTGGTTTTCTGACAAATTTTGACGTAAGAAAATTCTCCTGTGGGTTCTCTTTTGAGGCTACACATTTAGACGTGCACGCCACACCAAATCTTTTTGAGTTATCACGTGTTGTTTAGGAGATACAAGCAAATTTTGTACCATGCATTATTTCTTCTCATAATATGTTTCCAATACGTATGTATTTGTCTTTACTCTTTAGCAATATATTTCCTTTTAACGTGGTATTCTTACATATTCTTTCGAGAAAAAAACTCTCCTGTGCATTCTCTTTTGAGGCTACATGCTTATACATACACCCAACACCAAAGCTTTTCGAGTTACAATGTTTTGTTTATGAAAAACAAGATAATTGCGCACAATGCTGGATTTCCTTAAAACGTGGTTTTCTGACAAATTTTGACGAAAGAAAATTCTCCTGTGGGTTCTCTTTTGAGGCTACATGTTTAGACGTATACGCCACACCAAATCTTTTCGAGTTACAACGTGTTGTTTAGGAGATACAAGCTAATTTTGTACGATGCGTTATTTCTTCTCCTAAAGTGTTTCCAATATGTACGTATTTGTCTTTACTCTACAACACTGTATTTCCTTATAACATGGTATTCGTACATATTCTTTCGAGAGAAAACTCTCCGGTGCATTCTCCTTTGAGGCTACATGCTTAGACATACACGCAACACCAAAGCATTTCGAGTTAGAACGTGTTGTTTAGGAAAAACAAGATAATTTCTCATGATGCGGGAATTCCTTAAAACGTGGTTTTCTGACAAATTTTGAGGAAATAAAATTCTCCTGTGGGTTTTCATTTGAGGCTAAACGTTTAGACGTACACGCCACACCAAATGTTTTCGAGTTACAACGTGTTCTTTAGGAGATACAAGCTAATTTTTTACGATGCTTTATATCTTCTTGTAAAGTTTAAGTGTTTCCAAAAGGAACGTATTTATCTTTAATTTGCCACAATGTATTTCCTTATAACGTGGTATTCTTACATACTCGTTCGAGAGAAATTTCTCCTGTGCGTTCTCTTTTGAGGCTACATGCTTAGACATACACGCAACACCAAAGATTTTCGAGTTACAATGTGTTGTTTAGGAAAAACAAGATAGTTTCGCATGGTGCTGGATTTCCTTAATAAGTGGTTTTCTGACAAATTTTGACGAAAGAAAATTCTCCTGTGGGTTCTCTTTTGAGGCTACACGTTTAGACGTACATGCCACACCAAATCTTTTTGAGTTACAACGTGTTGTTTAGGAGATACAAACTAATTTTTTACGATGCTTTATTTCTTCTCATAGAGTGTTTCAAATACATATGTATTTGTCTTTACTCTGCAAAACTGTATTTCCTTATAATGTGGTATTCTTACATGTTCTTTCGAGAGAAAACTCTCCTGTGCATTCTCTTTTGAGGCTACACGCTTAGACATACACGCAACATCAAAGCTTTTCTAGTTACAACGTGTTGTTTAGGAAAAACAAGATAATTTCGCACGATGAGTGATTTCCTTAAAACATTGATTTCTGACAAATTTTACGAACAAAAATTCTCCTGTGGGTTCTCTTTTGAGGCTACACGTTTAGACGTACACGCCACACCAAATCTTTTCGAATTACAATGTGTTGTTTAGGAGATACAAACTAATTTTGTACGATGCGTTATTTCTTCTCATAAAGTTTTTCCAATAAGTATTTGTCTTTACTCTGCAACACTGTATTTCCTTATAACGTGGTATTCTTACATATTTTTTCGAGAGAAAACTCTCCTGTGCGTTCTCATTTGAGGCTACACGCTGAGACATACACGCAACAGCAAAGCTTTTCGAGTTACAACGTGTTGTTTAGGAAGAAAAAGATAATTTCTCACGATGCGGGATTTCTTAAAACGTGGTTTTCTGACAAATTTTGACGAAAGAAAATTCTCCTGTGGGTTCTCTTATGAGGCTAAACGTTTAGACGTACACGCCACACCAAATCTTTTTGAGTTGCAACTCGTTGTTTAGGAGATACAAGCTAATTTTTTTACAATGAATTATATCTTCTCGTAAAGTTTAAGTGTTTCCAATACGTATGTATTTGCCTCTACTCTGCAACACTGTATTTCCTTATAACGTGGTATTCTTACATATTCTTTCGAGAGAAAACTCTCCTGTGCGTTCTTTTTGGAGGCTACACACTTAGACATTCACGCAACACGAAAGCTTTTCGAGGTACAACGTGTTGTTTAGGAAAAACAAGATAATTTCGCATGATGCGGGATTTCCTTAAAACGTGGTTTTCTGACAAATTTGACAAAAGAAAATTCTCCTGTGGGTTCTCTTTTGAGGATTCACGTTTAGACGTACACGCCACACCAAATCCTTCTGAGTTCTAACGTGTTGTTTAGGATATACAAGCTAATTTTGTACTATGTGTTATTCTTCTCGTAAAGCTTAAGTGTTTCCAATATGTATGTATTTGTCTTTACTCTGCAACACTGTATTTCCTTATAACTTAGTATTCCTACTTTTCTTTCGGGAGAAAATTCTCCCGTGCGTTCTCTTTTGAGGCTACACGTTTAGACGTACACGCCACACCAAATCTTTTTGAGTTACAACTTGTTGTTTAGGAGATACAAGCTAATTTTTTAACGATGAATTATTTCTTCTCGTAAAGTTTAAGTGTTCCAATATGTATATATTTGCCTCTACTCTGCAACACTGTATTTCCTTATAACGTGGTATTCTTACATATTCTTTCGAGAGTAAACTCTCCTGTGCGTTCTCTTTGGAGGCTACACGCTTAGACATATACGCAACACCAAAGCTTTTCGAGTTACAACGTGTTTTTTAGGAAAAACAAGATAATTTCGCATGATGCGGGATTTCCTTAAAACGTGGTTTTCTGACAAATTTTGATGAAAGAAAATTCTCCTGTGGGTTCTCTTTTGAGGCTACACGTTTAGACGTACACGCCACACCAAATCCTTTCGAGTTATAGCGTGTTGTTTAGGGTATACAAACTAATTTTTACTATGTGTTATTTCTTCTCGTAAAGCTTAAGTGTTTCCAATAAGTATGCATTTGTCTTTACTCTGCAACACTGTATTTCCTTATAACATGGTATTCCTACATATACTTTCAGAAGAAAACTCTCCTGTGCGTTCTCTTTTGAGGCTACACGCTTAGACATACACGCACCACCAAAGCTTTTCGAGTTACATGTTGTTTAGGAAAAACAAGATAATTTCGCACGATGCGGTATTTCCTTAAAACGTGGTTTTCTGACAAATTTTGACGAAAGAAAACTCTCCTGTGGGTTCTCTTTTGAGGCTACACGTTTAGACATACATGCCACACCAAATCTTGTCGAGTTACCACGTGTTGTTTAGAAGATACAAGCTAATTTTGCATGATGCGTTATTTCTTCTCCTAAAGTGTTTCCAATAAGTACATATTTGTCTAAAATCTGGAACACTGTATTTCCTTATAACGTGGTATTCTTACATATTCTTTCGAGAGAAAACCATCCTGTGCATTCTCTTTGGAGGCTACACGCTTAGACATACATGCACCACCAAAGATTTTCGAGTTACAACGTGTTGATTAGGAAAAACAAGATAATTTTGCACGATGCGGGATTTCCTTAAAACGTGGTTTTCTAACAAATTTTGATGAAAGAAAACTCTCCTGTGGGTTCTCTTTTGAGGCTACACTTTTAGACGTACACGCCACACCAAATCTTTTCGAGTTACAACGTGTTGTTTAGGACATACAAGCTAGTTTTGCAAGATGCGTTATTTCTCTCATAAAGTGCTCCCATTACATACGTATTTTCTTTACACTGCCACACTGTATTTCCTTATAACGTGGTATTCTTACATATTCTTTCGAGAGAAAACTCTCCTGTGCGTTCTCTTTGGAGGCTACAGGCTTAAACATTCACGCAACACCAAAGCTTTTCGAGTTACAACGTGTTGTTTAGGAAAAACAAGATAATTTCGCATGATGCGGGATTCCCTTAAAACGTGGTTTTCTGAAAAGTGTTGACGAAAGTAAATTCTCCTGTGGGTTCTCTTTTGAGGCTACACGTTTAGATGTACACGCCACACCAAATCCTATCGAGTTATAACCTGTTGTTTAGGATATACAAGCTACTTTTGTACTATGTGTTATTTCTTCTCGTAAAGCTTAACTGTTTCCAATAAGTATGTATTTGTCTTTACTCTGCAACACTGTATTTCCTTATAATGTGGTATTCCTACATATTCTTTCGGGAGAAAACTCCCCTGTGCGTTCTCTTTTGAGGCTACACGTTTAGACGTACACGCCACACCAAATCTTTTTGAGTTACAACTTGTTGTTTAGGAGATACAAGCTAATTTTTTTACGATGAATTATTTCTTCTCGTAAAGTTTAAGTGTTTCCAATACGTATGTACTTGCCTCTACTCTGCCACACTATTTCCTTATAACGTGATATTCTTACATATTCTTTCGAGAGAAAACTCTCCTGTGCGTTCTCTTTGGAGGCTACACGCTTAGACATTCACCCAACACCAAAGCTTTTCGAGTTACAACGTGTTGTTTAGGAAAAACAAGATAATTTCGCATGATGCGGGATTTCCTTAAACGTGGTTTTCTGACAAATTTTGACGAAAGAAAATTCTCCTGTGGGTTCTCTTTTGAGGCTACACGTTTAGACGTACACGCCACACCAAATCCTTTCGAGTTATAACGTGTTGTTTAGGATATACAAGCTAATTTTGTACTATGTGTTATTTCTTCTCGTAAAGCTTAAGTGTTTCCAATAAGTATGTATTTGTCTTTACTCTGCAACACTGTATTTCCTTATAACGTGGTATTCCTACATATTCTTTCAGAAGAAAACTCTCCTGTGCGTTCTCTTTTGAGGCTACACGCTTAGACATACACGCACCACCAAAGCTTTTCGAGTTACAACATGTTGTTTAGGATAAACAAGATAATTTCGCACGATGTGGTATTTCCTTAAAACGTGGTTTTCTGACAAATTTTGACGAAAGAAAACTCTCCTGTGGGTTCTCTTTTGAGGCTACACATTTAGACATACACGCCACACCAAATCTTGTCGAGTTACAACGTGTTGTTTAGGAGATACAAGCTAATTTTACATGATGCGTTATTTCTTCTCCTAAAGTGTTTCCAATAAGTACATATTTGTCTATACTCTGCAACACTGTATTTCCTTATAACGTGGTATTCTTACATATTCTTTCGAGAGAAAACTATCCTGTGCGTTCTCTTTGGAGGCTACACGCTTAGACATACACGCACCACCAAAGCTTTTCGAGTTACAACGTGTTGATTAGGAAAAACAAGATAATTTCGCACGATGCGGGATTTCCTTAAAACGTGGTTTTCTGACAAATTTTGACGTAAGAATATTCTCCTGTGGGTTCTCTTTTGAGGCTACACGTTTAGATGTACACGCCACACCAAATATTTTTGAGTTACCACGTGTTGTTTTGGAGATACAAGCTAATTTTGTACCATGCGTTATTTCTTCTCTTAATGTGTTTCCAAAACGTATGTATTTGTCTTTACTCTGCAGCAATATGTTTCCTTATAACATGGTATTCTTACATATTCTTTCGAGAGAAAACTCTCCTGTGCATTCTCTTTTGAGGCTACATGCTTAGACATACACGCAACACCAAATCCTTTCGAGTTATAACTTGTTGTTTAGGATATACAAGCTAATTTTGTACTATGTTTTATTTCTTCTCGTAAAGTTTAAGTGTTTCCAATAAGTATTTATTTGTCTTTACTCTGCAACACTGTATTTCCTTATAACGTGGTATTCCTATATATTCTTTCGGGAGAAAACTCTCCTGTGCGTTCTCTTTTGAGGCTACACGCTTCGACATATACGCAACACCAAAGCTTTTCGAGTTACAACATGTTGTTTAGGAAAAACAAGATAATTTCGCAGGATGCAGGATTTCCTTAAAACGTGGTTTTCTGACAAATTTTGACGAAAGAAAGCTCTCCTGTGGGTTCTCCTTTGAGGCTACACGTTTAGTCGTTCACGCCACACCAAATCTTTTCGAGTTACAACGTGTTGTTTAGGAGATACAAGCTAAGTTTGCATGATGCGTTATTTCTTTTTGTAAAGTGTTTCCAATAAGTACATATTTGTCTATACTCTGCAACACTGTATTTCCTTATAACCTGGTATTCTTACATATTCTTTCGAGAGAAAACTATCCTGTGCGTTCTCTTTGGAGGCTACACGCTTAGACATACACGCACCACCAAAGCTTTTCGAGTTACAACGTGTTGATTAGGAAAAACAAGATAATTTCGCACGATGCGGGATTTCCTTAAAATGTGGTTTTCTGACAAATTTTGACGTAAGAAAATTCTCCTGTGGGTTCTCTGTTGAGGCTACACATTTAGACGTGCACGCCACGCCAAATCTTTTTGAGTTACCACGTGTTGTTTAGGAGATACAAGCAAATATTTTACCATGCATTATTTCTTCTCATAATATGTTTCCAATACGTATTTATTTGTCTTTACTCTGCAGCAATATATTTCCTTATAACGTGGTATTCTTACATATTCTTTCGAGAGAAAACTCTCCTATGCATTCTCTTTTGAGGCTACACACTTACACATACACCCAACACCAAAGCTTTTCGAGTTACAATGTTTTGTTTATGAAAAACAAGATAATTGCGCACAATGCGGGATTTCCTTAAAACGTGGTTTTCTGACAAATTTTGACGAAAGAAAATTCTCCTGTGGGTTCTCTTTTGAGGCTACATATTTAGACGTACACGCCACACCAAATCTTTTCGAGTTACAACGTGTTGTTTAGGAGATACAAGCTAATTTTGTACGATGCGTTATTTCTTCTCCTAAAGTGTTTTCAATATGTACGTATTTGTCTTTACTCTACAACACTGTATTTCCTTATAACATGGTATTCGTACATATTCTTTCGAGAGAAAACTCTCCTGTGCATTCTCTTTTGAGGCTACACGCTTAGACATACACGCAACACCAAAGCATTTCGAGTTAGAACGTGTTGTTTAGGAAAAACAAGATAATTTCTCATGATGCGGGAATTCCTTAAAACGTGGTTTTCTGACAAATTTTGAGGAAAGAAAATTCTCCTGTGGGTTTTCATTTGAGGCTAAATGTTTAGACGTACACGCCACACCAAATGTTTTCGAGTTACAACGTGTTCTTTAGGAGATACAAGCTAATTTTTTACGATGCTTTATATCTTCTTGTAAAGTTTAAGTGTTTCCAATGGAACGTATTTATCTTTAATTTGCCACAATGTATTTCCTTATAACGTGGTATTCTTACATACTCGTTCGAGAGAAATCTCTCCTGTGCGTTCTCTTTTGAGGCTACATGCTTAGACATACACGCAACACCAAAGATTTTCGAGTTACAATGTGTTGCTTAGGAAAAACAAGATAGTTTCGCATGATGCGGGATTTCCTTAATAAGTGGTTTTCTGACAAATTTTGACGAAAGAAAATTCTCCTGTGGGTTCTCTTTTGAGGCTACACGTTTAGACGTACATGCCACACCAAATCTTTTCGAGTTACAACGTGCTGTTTAGGAGATACAAACTAATCTTTTACGATGCGTTATTTCTTCTCATAGAGTGTTTCAAATACATATGTATTTGTCTTTACTCTGCAAAACTGTATTTCCTTATAATGTGGTATTCTTACATGTTCTTTCGAGGGAAAACTCTCCTGTGCGTTCTCTTTTGAGGCTACACTCTTAGACATACATGCAACATCAAAGCTTTTCGAGTTACAACGTGTTGTTTAGGAAAAACAAGATAATTTCGCACGATGAGTGATTTCCTTAAAACATGGATTTCTGACAAATTTTAACAAACAAAAATTCTCCTCTGGGTTCTCTTTTGAAGCTACACGTTTAGACGTACATGCCACACCAAAACTTTTCGAGTTACAATGTGTTGTTTAGGAGATCAAGCTAATTTGTACGATGCGTTATTTCTTCTCGTAAAGTGTTTCCAATACGTACGTATTTGCCTTTAGTCTGCAACACTGTATTTCCTTATAACGTGGTATTCTTACATATTCTTTCGAGAGAAAACTCTCCTGTGCGTCCTCTTTTGAGGCTACACGCTTAGACATACACGGAACACCAAAGTTTTTCGCATTACAACGTGTTGTTTAGGAAAAACAAGATAATTTCGCACGATGAGGGATTTCCTTAATACGTGGTTTTCTGACAAATTTTGACAAAAGAAATTTCTCCTATTGGTTCTCTTTTGAGACTACACGTTTAGACGTACAGGTCACACCAAATCTTTTTAAGTTTCAACGTGTTGTTTAGGAGATACAGGCTAATTTGGTACGATGCGTTATTTCTTCTCATAAAGTTTTTCCAATAAGTAAGTATTTGTCTTTACTCTGCAACACTGTATTTCCTTATAAGGTGGTATTCTTACATATTTTTTCGAGAGAAAACTCTCCTGTGCATTCTCATTTGAGGCTACACGCTGAGACAAACACGCAACACCAAAGCTTTTCGAGTTACAACGTGTTGTTTAGGAAGAACAAGATAATTTCTCACGATGCTGGATCTCCTTAAAACGTGGTTTTCTGACGAATTTTGACGAAAGAAAATTCTCCTGTGGGTTCTCTTTTGAGGCTAAACATTTAGACGTACACGCCACACCAAATCTTTTTGAGTTACAACTTGTTGTTTAGGAGATACAAGCTAATTTTTTAACGATGAATTATTTCTTCTCATAAAGTTTAAGTGTTTCCAATACGTATATATTTGCCTCTACTCTGCAAGACTGTATTTCCTTATAACGTGGTATTCTTACATATTCTTTCGAGACAAAACTCTCCTGTGCATTCTCTTTGGAGGCTACACACTTAGACATTCACGCAACACCAAAGCTTTTCGAGTTACAACGTGTTGTTTAGGAAAAACAAGATAATTTCGCATGATGCGGGATTTCCTTAAAACGTGGTTTTCTGACAAATTTTGACGAAAGAAAATTCTCCTGTGGGTTCTGTTTTGAGGCTTCACGTTTAGACGTACACGCCACACCAAATCCTTTCGAGTTCTAACGTGTTGTTTAGCATATACAAGCTAATTTTGTACTATGTGTTATTTCTTCTCGTAAAGTTTAAGTGTTTCCACTAAGAATGTATTTGTCTTTACTCTACAACACTGTATTTCCTTATAACGTAGTATTCCTACATATTCTTTCGGGAGAAAACTCTCCTGTGCGTTCTCTTTTGAGGCTACACGTTTAGACGTACACGCCACACCAAAACTTTTTGAGTTACAACTTGTTGTTTAGAAGATACGAGCTAATTTTTTAACGATGAATTATTTCTTCTCGTAAAGTTTAAGTGTTTCCAATATGTATATATTTGCCTCTACTCTGCAACACTGTATTTTCTTATAACGTGGTATTCTTACATATTCTTTCGAGAGAAAACTCTCCTGTGCGTTCTCTTTGGAGGCTACACGCTTAGACATTCACGCAACACCAAAGCTTTTCGAGCTACAATGTGTGTTGATTAGGAAAAACAAGATAATTTCGCACGATGCGGGATTTCCTTAAAACGTGGTTTTCTGACAAATTTTGATGTAAGAAAATTCTCCTGTGGGTTCTCTTTTGAGGCTACACGTTTAGATGTACACGCCACACCAAATCTTTTTGAGTTTACACGTGTTGTTTCGGAGATACAAGCTAATTTTGTACCATGCGTTATTTCTTCTCATAATGTGTTTCCAATACGTACGTATTTATCTTTACTCTGCAGCAATATATTTCCTTATAACGTGGTATTCTTTCATATTCTTTCAAGAGAAAACTCTCCTGTGCATTCTCTTTTGAGGCTACACGCTTAGGCATACAAGCAACACCAAAGATTTTCTAGTTTCAACGTGTTGTTTAGGAACAACAAGATAATTACGCATGATGCGGGATTTCCTTAAAACGTGGTTTTCTGACAAATTTTGAGGAAAGAAAACTCTCCTGTGGGTTTTCTTTTGAGGCTACACTTTTAGACGTACACGCCACACCAAATCTTTTCGAGTTACAACGTGTTGTTTAGGACATACGAGCTAATTTTGTACGATGCGTTATTTCTCTCATAAAGTGCTTCCATTACATATGTATTTGTCTTTACTCTGCCACACTGTATTTCCTTATAACGTGGTATTCTTACATATTCTTTCGAGAGAAAACTCTCCTGTGCGTTCTCTTTTGGGGCTACATGCTTACAGATACACCCAACACCAAAGCTTTTCAAGTTAAAACGTGTTGTTTAGGAACAACTAGATAATTTCTCACGAAGCGGGATTTCCTTAAAATGTGGTTTTCTGAAAAATTTTGACGAAAGAAAATTCTCCTGTGGGTTCTCTTTTGAGGCTACAAGTTTAGACGTACACGCCACACCAAATCCTTTCGAGTTACAACGTGTTGTTTAGGAGATACAAGCTAATTTTTTACGATGCTTTTTTTCATCTCTTAAAGTTTATGAGTTTCCAATACATACATATTTGTCTTTACTCTGCAACACTGTATTTCCTTATAACGTGGTATTCTTACATATCCTTTCAAGAGAAAACTCTCCTGTGCGTTCTTTTTTGAGGCTACACGCTTAGATATACACGCAACACAAAAGCTTTTCGCGTTACAACATGTTGTTTAGGAAAAAACAAGATAATTTCGCACGATGAAGGATTTCCTTAATACGTGGTTTTCTGACAAATTTTGACCAAAGAAAATTCTCCTATGGGTTCTCTTTTGAGACTAAACGTTTAGATGTACAGGCCACACCAAATCTTTATAAGTTACAACGTGTTGTTTAGGAAATACAAGCTAATTTTGTACGATGCGTTATTTCTTCTCGTAAAATTTTTCCAATAAATAAGTATTTGTCTTTACTCTGCAAAACTGTATTTCCTTATAACGTAGTATTCTTACATATTTTTGAGAGAAAACTCTCCTGTGCATTCTCATTTGAGGCTACACGCTTAGACATACACGCAACAGCAAAGCTTTTCGAGTTACAACGTGTTGTTTAGGAAGAACAAGATAATTTCTCACGATGCGGGATTTCCTTAAAACGTGGTTTTCTGACAAATTTTGACGAAAGAAAATTCTCCTGTGGGTTCTCTTTTGAGGCTACACGTTTAGACGTACACGCCACACCAAATCTTTTCGAGATAAAACGTGTTGTTTAGGAGATACAAGCTAATTTTGCATGATGCGTAATTTCTTCTTGTAAAGTGTTTCCAATAAGTACATATTTGTCTATACTCTGCAAAACTGTATTTCCTTATATCGTGGTATTCCTACATATTCTTTCGAGAGAAAACTACCCTGTGCGTTCTCTTTGGAGGCTACACGCTTAGACATACATGCAACAACAAAGCTTTTCGAGTTACAACGTGTTGATTAGGAAAAACAGGATAATTTCTCACGATGCGGGATTTCCTTAAAATGTGGTTTTCTGACAAATTTTGACGTAACAAAATTCTCCTGTGGGTTCTCATTTGAGGCTACACGTTTGGACGTACACGCCACACCAAATCTTTTTGAGTTACCACGTGTTCTTTAGGAGATACAAGCTAATTTTGTACCATGCGTTATTTTTTCTCATAATATGTTTCCAATACGTATGTATTTGTCTTTACTCTGCAGCAATATATTACCTTATAACGTGGTATTCTTACATATTCTTTCGAGAGAAAGCTCTCCTGTGCATTCTCTTTTGAGGCTACACGCTTACACATACACCCAACACCAAAGCTTTTCGAGTTACAATGTTTTGTTTATGAAAAACAAGATAATTGCGCACAATGCGGGATTTCCTTAAAACGTGGTTTTCTGACAAATTTTGACGAAAGAAAATTCTCCTGTGGGTTCTCTTTTGAGGCTACATGTTTAGACGTACACGCCACACCAAATCTTTTCGAGTTACAACGTGTTGTTTAGGAGATACAAGCTAATTTTGTACGATGCATTATTTCTTCTCCTAAAGTGTTTCCAATACTTACATATTTGTCTTTACTCTACAACACTGTATTTCCTTATAACATGGTATTCGTACATATTCTTTCGAGAGAAAACTCTCCTGTGCATTCTCTTTTGAGGCTACACGCTTAGACATACACGCAACACCAAAGCATTTCGAGTTAGAACGTGTTGTTTAGGAGAAACAAGATAATTTCACACGATGCGGGAATTCCTTAAAACGTGGTTTTCTGACAAATTTTGAGGAAAGAAAATTCTCCTGTGGGTTTTCATTTGAGGCTAAACGTTTAGACGTACACGCCCACCAAATGTTTTCGAGTTACAACGTGTTGTTTAGGAGATACAAGCTAATTTTTTATGATGCTTTATATCTTCTTGTAAAGTTTAAGTGTTTCCAAAAGGAACTAATTTATTTTTAATTTGTCACAATGTATTTCCTTATAACGTGGTATTCTTACATACTCGTTCGAGAGAAAGCTCTCCGGTGCTTTCTCTTTTGAGGCTACATGCTTAGACATACACGCAACACCAAAGATTTTCGAGTTACAATGTGTTGTTTAGGAAAAACAAGATAGTTTCGCACGATGCGGGATTTCCTTAATAAGTGGTTTTCTGACAAATTTTGACGAAAGAAAATTCTCCTGTGGGTTCTCTTTTGAGGCTACACATTTAGACATACATGCCACACCAAATCTTTTCGAGTTACAACGTGTTGTTTAGGAGATACAAACTAATTTTTTACGATGCGTTATTTCTTCTCATAAAGTGTTTCAAATACATACGTATTTGTCTTTACTCTGCAAAACTGTATTTCCTTATAATGTGGTATTCTTACATGTTCTTTCGAGAGAAAACTCTTCTGTGCATTCTCTTTTGAGGCTACACGCTTAGACATTCACACAACACCAAAGCTTTTCGAGGTACAACGTGTTGTTTAGGAAAAACAAGATAATTTAACATGATGCGGGATTTCCATAAAACATGGTTTTCTGACAAATTTGGCGAAAGAAAATTCTCCTGTGGGTTCTCTTTTGAGGCTACACGTTTAGACGTACATGCCAAACCAAATCTTTTTGAGTTACAACGTGTTGTTTAGGAGATACAAGCTAATTTTTTATGATGCGTTATTTCTTCTCGTAAAGTTTTTCCAATAAATAAGTATTTGTCTTTACTCTGCAAAACTGTATTTCCTTATAACATGGTATCTTACATATTCTTTCGAGAGAAAACTATCCTGTGCGTTCTCTTTGGAGGCTACACGCTTAGACATACACACAACACCAAAGCTTTTCGAGTTACAACGTGTTGATTAGGAAAAACAAGATAATTTTGCACGATGCGGGATTTCCTTAAAATGTGGTTTTCTGACAAATTTTGACGTAAGAAAATTCTCCTGTGGGTTCTCTTTTGAGGCTACACATTTAGACGTACACGCCACACCAAATCTTTTTGAGTTACCACGTGTTATTTAGGAGATACAAGCTAATTTTGTACCATGCATTATTTCTTCTCATAATATGTTTCCAATACGTATGTATTTGCCTCTACTCTGCAGCAATGTATTTCCTTATAACGTGGTATTCTTACATATTCTTTCGAGAGAAAACTCTCCTGTGCATTCTCTTTTGAGGCCACACACTTGCACATACACCCAACACCAAAGCTTTTAGAGTTACAATGTTTTGTTTATGAAAAACAAGATAATTGCGCACAATGCGGGATTTCCTTAAAACGTGGATTTCTGACAAATTTTGATGAAAGAAAATTCTCCTGTGGGTTCTCTTTTGAGGCTACATGTTTAGACGTACACGCCACAACAAATCTTTTCGAGTTACAACGTGTTGTGTAGGAGATACAAGCTCATTTTGTACGATGATTTATTTCATCTCGTAAAGTTTATGGGTTTCCAATACATACGTATTTGTCTTTATTCTGCAACACTGTATTTCCTTATAACGTGGTATCCTTACAAATTCTACCGAGAAAAAACTCTCCTGTGCATTCTCTTTTGAGGCTACACGCTTAGACATACACGCAACACCAAAGCTTTCGAGTTACAACGTGTTGTTTAGGAAAAACAAGATAATTTCGCACGATACGGGATTTACTTAAAACGTGGTTTCTGAAAAATTTTGACGAAAGAAAATTCTCCTGTGGGTTCTCTTTTGAGGCTACACGTTTAGACGTACACGCCACACCAAATCTTTTCGAGTTACAACGTGTTGTTTAGGAGATACAAGCTAATTTTGTACGATGCGTTATTTCTTCTAGTAAAGTGTTTCCAATACGTACGTATTTGGCTTTAGTCTGCAACACTCTATTTCCTTATAACGTGGTATTCTTACATATTCTTTCGAGAAAAAACTCTCCTGTGCATCCTTTTTTGAGGCTACACGCTTAGACATACACGCAACACCAAAGCTTTTCGCGTTACAACGTGTTGTTTAGGAAAAACCAGATAATTTCGCACAATGAGGGATTTCCTTAATACGTGGTTTTCTGACATATTTTGACCAAAGAAAATTCTCCTATGGGTTCTCTTTTGAGACTACACGTTTAGACATACTGGCTAGTCCAAATCTTTTTTAAGTTACAACGTGTTGTTTAGGCGATACAAGCTAATTTTGTACGATGCGTTATTTCTTCTTGTAAAGTTTTTCCAATAAATAAGTATTTGTCTTTACTCTGCAACACTGTATTTCCTTATAACGTGTCATTCTTACATATTCTTTCGAGAAAAAACTCTCCTCTGCCTTCTCTTTTGGGGCTACATGCTTAGACATACACCCAACACCAAAGCTTTTCGAGTTAAAACGTGTTGTTTAGGAAGATCTAGATAATTTCTCACGATGCGTGATTTCCTTAAAACGTGGTTTTCTGACAAAATTTGATGAACGAAAATTGTCCTATGTGTTCTCTTTTGAGGCTACACGTTTAGACGTACAAACCACACCAAATCTTTTCGAGTTACAACGTGTTGTTTAGGAGATACAAGCTAATTTTTTACGATGCTTTATTTCATCTCATAAAGTTTATGGGTTTCCAATACATACGTATTTGTCTTTACTCTGCAACACTGTATTCCCTTATAACGTGGTATTCTTACATATTCTTTCGAGAGAAAACTCTCCTGTGTGTTCTCTTTTGAGGCTACACGCTTAGACATACACGCAACACCAAAGCTTTTCGAGTTACAATGTTTAGGAAAAACAACATAATTTCGCACGATGTGGGATTTCCTTAAAACGTGGATTTCTGAAAATTTTTGACGAAAGAAAATTGTCCTGAGTGTTCTCTTTTGAGGCTACACGTTTAGACGTACACGCCACACCAAATCCTTTCGAGTTACAACGTGTTGTTTAGGAGATACAAGCTAATTTTCTACGATGCGTTATTTCTTCTCGTAACGTGTTTCCAATACGTACATATTTGCCTTTAGTCTGCAACACTGTATTTCCTTATAACGTGGTATTCTTACATATTCTTTCGAGAGAAAACTCTCCTGTGTGTTCCCCTTTGAGGCTACACGCTTAGACATACAGGCAACGCCAAAGCTTTTCGCATTACAACGTGTTGATTAGGAAAAACAATATAATTTCGCGCGATGCGGGATTTCCTTAATAAGTGGTTTTCTGACAAATTTTGACCAAGGAAAATTCTCCTATGGGTTCTCTTTTGAGGCTACACGTTTAGACGTACAGGCCACACCTAATCTTTTTAAGGTACAACGTGTTGTTTAGGAGATACAAGCTAATTTTGTACGATAGGTTATTTCTTCTCGGAAAGTTTTTCTAATAAGTAAAAATATGTCTTTACTCTGCAACACTGTATTTCCTTATAACGTGGTATTCTTACATATTCTTTCGAGAGAAAACTCTCCTGTGCGTTCTCATTTGAGGCTACACGCTTAGACATACACGCAACACCAAAGCTTTTCGAGTTACAATGTGTTGTTTAGGAAGAACAAGATAATTTCCCACGATGCGGGATTTCCTTAAAACGTGGTTTTCTGACAAATTTTGATGAAAGAAAATTCTCCTGTGGGTTCTCTATTAAGGCTACACGTTTAGACGTACACACCACACCAAATCTTTTTGAGTTACAACGTGTTGTTTAGGAGATACAAGCTAATTTTTTTTATGATGCCTTATTTCTTCTCGTAAAGTTTAAGTGTTTCCAATACGTATGTATTTGCCTTTACTCTGCAACACAGTATTTCCTTATTACGTGGTATTCTTACATATTCTTTCGACAGTAAACTCTCCTGTGCGTTCTCTTTGGAGGCTACACGCCTAGACATACACGCCTAGACATACACGCAACACCAAAGCTTTTCGAGTTACAACGTGTTGTTTAGGAAAAACAAGATAATTTCGCATGATGCGGGATTTCCTTAAAACGTGGTTTTCTGACAAATTTTGAAGAAAGAAAATTCTCCTGTGGGTTCTCTTTTGAGGGTACACGTTTAGACATTCACGCCATACCAAATCCTTTCGAGTTATAACGTGTTGTTTAGGAGATACAAATTAATTTTTTACTATGTGTTATTTCTTCTTGTAAAGTTTAAGTGTTTCCAATAAGTATGTATTTGTCTTTACTCTGCAACACTATATTTCCTTATAACGTGGTATTCTTACATTTTCTTTCGGGAGAAAACTCTCCTGTGCGTTCTCTTTTGAGGCTACACGCTTAGAAATACACGCAACACCAAAGCTTTTCGAGTTACAATGTGTTGTTTAGGAAAAACAAGATATTTTCGCACGATGCGGGAGTTCCGTAAAACGTGGTTTTTGACAAATTTTGACCAAAGAAAACTCTCCTGTGGATTCTCTTTTGAGGCTACACGTTTAGACGTACACACCACACCAAATCTTTTCCAGTTACAAAGTGCTGTTTAGGAGATACAAGCTAATATTGCATGATGCTTTATTTCTTCTCGTAAGTGTTTCCAATAAGTACGTATTTGTCTATACTCTGCAACACTGTATTTCCTTATAACGTGGTATTCTTACATATTCTTTCGAGAGAAAACTCTCCTGGGCATTCCCCTTTGAGGCTACGCACTTAGACATACACGCAACACCAAAGCTTTTCGAGTTACAACGTGTTGTTTAGGAAAAACAAGATAATTACGCACGATGCGGGATTTCCTTAATAAGTGGTTTTCTGACAAATTTTGACCAAGGAAAATTCCTCTATGGGTTCTCTTTTGAGGCTACACGTTTAGACGTACAGGCCACACCAAATCTTTTTAAGTTACAACGTGTTGTTTAGGAGATACAAGCTAATTTTGTACGATGCTTTATTTCTTCTCCTAAAGTTTTTTCCAATAAGTAAGTATATGTCTTTATTCTACAACGTGGTATTCTTACATATTCTTTCAAGAGAAAACTCTCCTGTGCGTTCTCATTTGAGGCTACACGCTTAGACATATACGCAACACCAACGCTTTTCGAGTTACAACGTGTTGTTTAGGAAGAACAAGATAATTCCGCATGATGCGGGATTTATGGGTTTCCAATACATACGTATTTGTCTTTATTCTGCAACACTGTATTTCCTTATAACGTGGTATCCTTACAAATTCTATCGAGAAAAAACTCTCCTGTGCGTTCTCTTTTGAGGCTACACGCTTAAACATACAAGCAACACCAAAGCTTTTCGAGTTACAACGTGTTGTTTAGGATTTCCTTAAAGCGGGATTTCCTTAAAACGTGGTTTTCTGAAAAATTTTGACGAAAGAAAATTCTCCTGTGGGTTCTCTTTTGAGGCTACACGTTTAGACGTACAGGCCACACCAAATCTTTTCGAGTTACAACGTGTTGTTTAGGAGATACAAGCTAATTTTGTACGTTGCGTTATTTTTTCTCGTAAAGTGTTTCCAATACGTATGTATTTGCCTTTACTCTGCGACACTGTATTTCCTTATAAAGTGGTATTCTTACATACTCTTTCGAGAGAAAACTCTCCTGTGCGTTCTCTTTTGAGGCTACACGCTTAGACATACACGCAACACCAAAGCTTTTCGAGTTAAAGCGTGTTGTTTAGGAAAAAGAAGATAATTGTGCACGATGCGGGATTTCCTTAAAACGTGGGTTCTCTTTTGAGGGTACACGTTTAGACGTACAAGCCACACCAAATCCTTTCGAGTTATAACGTGTTGTTTAGGAGATACAAGCTAATTTTTTACTATTTGTTATTCCACGTTATATGGAAAAACAGTGTTGCAGAGTAAAGACAAATATGTACGTATTGGAAACACTTTACGAGAAGAAATAACACATGGAAAAAATTAGCTTGTATCTCCTAAACAACACGTTGTAACTCAAAAGGATTTGGTGTGGTGTTTATCTAAAGGTGTAGCCTCAAAAGAGAACCCACAGGAGAATTTTCGTTGGTCAAAATTTTTTCAGAAAACCACGTTTTCTGGAAATCCCGCATCATGCGAAATTATCTTGTTTTTCCTAAACAACACGTTGTAACTCGAAAAGCTTTGGTTTTGCATGTATGTCTAAGCGTGTAGCCTCAAAAGAGAACGCACAGGAGAGTATTCTCTTGAAAGAATATGTAAGAATACCACCTTATAAGGACATACAGTGTTGCACAGTAAAGACAGATACATACATATTGGAAACACTTTACGAGAAGGAATAATACATCATACAAAATTAGCTTGTATTTCCTAAACAACACGGTGTAACGCGAAAAGATTTTGTGTGGCGTGTACGTTGAAACGTGTAGCCTCAAAAGAGAACCCACAGGAGAATTTTCTTTCGTCAAAATATGTCGGAAAACCACGTTTTAAGGAAATCCCGCATCGTGCGAAATTATCTTGTTTTTCCTAAACAACACATTGTAACTCGAAAAGCTTTGGTGTAAACAACACGTTGTAACTCGAAAATATTTGGTGTTGTGTTTACATCTAAATGCGTAGCCTCAAAAGAGAAGCCACAGGAGAATTTTCTTTGGTCAAAATTTTTTCAGAAAACCACGTTTTAAGGAAGTCCTGCATCATGCGAAATTATCTTGTTTTTCCTAAACAACACGTTGTAACTCGAAAAGCTTTGGTGTTGCGTGTATGTCTAAGCATGTAGCCTCAAAAGAGAATGCACAGTAGAGTATTCTCTCGAAAGAATATGTAAGAATACCACGTTATAAGGAAATACAGTGCTGCAGAGTAAAGACAGATACTTACTTATTGGAAACACTTTACGAGAAGGAATAATACATCGTACAAAATTAGCTTGTATTTCCTAAACAACACGTTGTAACTTGAAGGATTTGGTGTGACGTGTAAGTTGAAACGTGTAGCCTCAAAAGAGAACCCACAGGAGAATTTTCTTTCGTCAAAATTTGTCAGAAAACCACGTTTTAAGGAAATCCCGCATTGTGCGAAATTATCTTGTTTTTCCTAAACAACACATTGTAACTCGAAAGCTTTGGTGTTGCATGTATGTCTACACGTGTGGCCTCAAAAGATAACGCACAGGAGAGTTTTCTCTCGAAAAAATATATAAGAATACCACGTTATAAGGAAATACAGTGTTGCAGAGTAAAGACAAATACGTATGTATTGGAAACACTTTACGGGAAGAAATAACGCATCGTACAGAATTAGCTTGTATCTCCTAAACAACACGATGTAACTCGAAAAGATTTGGTGTGGCGTGTACGTCTAAACGTGTAGCCTCAAAAGTGAACTTAAAGGAGTATTTTCTTTCGTCAAAATTTGTCAGAAAACCACGTTTTATGGAAATCCCGCATCGTGGAAATTATCTTGTTTTTCCTAAACAACACGTTATAACTCTAAGAGCTTTGGTGCTGCGTGTATGTCTAAGCGTGTAGCCTCAAAAGAGAACGCACAGGAGAGTTTTCTCTCGAAAGAATATGTAAGAATACCGCGTTATAAGGAAATACAGTGTTGCAGAGTAAAGACAAATAAGTAAGTATTGGACACAATTTATGAGAAGAAATAACGCATCGTAAAAAATTAGCTTGTATCTCCTAAACAACACGTTGTAACTCGAAAAGATTTGGTGTGACATGTACGTCTAAACATGTACCCTCAAAAGAGAACTCACAGAAGAATTTTCTTTCATCAAAATTTGTCAGAAAACACGTTTTAAGGAAATCTCGCATCGTGCAAAATTATCTTGTTTTTCCTAAACAACACGGTGTAACTCGAAATGCTTTGGTGTTGAGTGTTTGTCTAAGCGTGTAGCCTCAAAAGAGAACGCACAGGAGAGTTTTCTCTTGAAAGAATATGTAAGAATACCACGTTATAAGGAAATACAGTGTTGCAGAGTAAAGACAAATAAGTACATATTGGAAACACTTTAGGAGAAGAAATAACGCATCGTAAAATATTTGCTTGTATCTCGTAAACAACACGTTGTAACTCGAAAAGATTTGGTGTGGCTCATACGTCTAAACTTGTAGCCTCAAAAGAGAACCCACAGGAGAACTTTCTTTCATCAAAATTTGTCAGAAAACCACGTTTTAAGGAAATCCCGCATCGTGCAAAATTATCTTGTTTTTCCTAAACAACACGTTGTAACTCGAAAAGCTTTGGTGCTGCATGTATGTCTATGCGTGTAGCCACTTAAGAGAAGGCACAGGAGATTTTTCTCTCGAAAGAACATGTAAGAATACAACGTTATAAGGAAATACAGTGTTGCAGAGTAAAGACAAATACGTACTTATTGGAAACACTTTACGAGAAGAAATAACGCATCGTAAAAAATTAGCTTGTATCTCCTAAACAACACGTGGTAACTCGAAAAGATTTGGTGTGGCGTGCACGTCTAAACGTGTAGCCTCAAAAGAGAACCAACAGGAGAATTTTCTTTCGTCAAAATTTGTCAGAACACCACGTTTTAAGGAAATCCCGCATCGTGCGAACTTATCTTGTTTTTCATAAACAACACGTTGCAACTTGAAAGGTTTTGGTGTTGCCTGTATGTCTAAGTGTGTAGCCTCAAAAGGGAACGCACAGGATAGTTTTCTCTCGACAGAATATGTAAGAATACCACGTTATAAGGAAATACAGTGTTGCAGAGTAAAGACAAATACGTACGTATTGGAAACACTTTATGAGAAGAAATAAGGCAGCGTACAAAATTAGCTTGTATCTCCAAAACAACACGTGGTAACTCGAAAGGATTTGGTGTGGCGTGCACGTCTAAACGTGAAGCCTCAAAAGGGAACGCACAGGAGAATTTTCTTTCGTCAAAATTTGTCAGAAAACCACGTTTTAAGGAAATCCCGCATCGTGCGAAATTATCTTGTTTTTCATAAACAACACGTTGTAACTCGAAAAGCTTTGTTGTTGCCTGTATGTCTAAGTGTGTAGCCTCAAAAGGGAATGCACAGGATAGTTTTCTCTTGAAAGAATATGTAAGAAAACCACGTTATAAGAAATACAGTGTTGCAGAGTAAAGACAAATATGTACGTATTGGAAACACTTTACGAGAAGAATTAACGCATTGTACAAAATTAGCTTGTATCTCCTAAACAATACGTTGTAATTCGAAAAGATTTGGTGTGGCGTGTATGTCTAAATATGTAGCCTCAAAAGAGAACACACAGGAGAAATTTCTTTGGTCAAAATTTGTCAGAATCCACGTATTAAGGAAATCCCGCATTGTGCGAAATTATCTTGTTTTTCCTGCACAACACTTCGTAACTCGAAAAGCTTTGGTGTTGCGTGTATGTCTAAACGTGTGGCCTCAAAAGAGAATGCACAGGAGAGATTTCTCTCGAAAGAATATATAAGAATACCACGTTATAAGGAAATACAGTGTTGCAGAGTAAAGACAAATACGTAGGTATTGGAAACACTTTACGAGAAGTAATAACGCATCGTACAAAATTAGCTTGTATCTCCTAAACAACACGATGTAACTCGAAAAGATTTGGTGTGGCGTGTACGTCTAAACGTGTAGCCTCAAAAGAGAACTCACAGGATAATTTTCTTTCGTCAAAATTTGTCAGAAAACCACGTTTTATGGAAATCCCGCATCGTGGAAATTATCTTGTTTTTCCTAAACAACACGTTGTAACTCGGAAAGCTTTGGTGCTGCGTGTATGTCTAACCGTGTAGCCTCAAAAGAGAACGCACAGGAGAGTTTTCTCTTGAAAGAATATGTAAGAATACCACGTTATAAGGAAATACAGTGTTGCAGAGTAAAGACAAATAAGTACGTATTGGACACATTTTACGAGAAGAAATAACGCATCGTAAAAAATTAGCTTGTATCTCCTAAACAACACGTTGTAACTCGAAAAGATTTGGTGTGACGTGTACGTCTAAACGTGTAGCCTCAAAAGGGAACTCACAGGAGAATTTTCTTTCATCAAAATTTGTCAGAAAACACGTTTTAAGGAAATCTCGCATCGTGCAAAATTATCTTGTTTTTCCTAAACAATGCGTTGTAACTCAAAAAGCTTTGGTGTTGAGTGTTTGTCTAAGCGTGTAGCCTCAAAAGAGAATGCACAGGAGAGTTTTCTCTCGAAAGAATATATAAGAATACCACGTTATAAGGAAATACAGTGTTGCAGAGTAAAGACAAATAAGTACATATTGGAAACACTTTAGGAGAAGAAATAACGCATCGTAAAAAATTTGCTTGTATCTCCTAAACAACACGTTATAACTCGAAAAGATTTGGTGTGGCGTGTACGTCTAAACCTGTAGCCTCAAAAGACAACGCACAGGAGAACTTTCTTTCGTTAAAATTTGTCAGAAAACCACGTTTTAAGGATATCCCGCATCGTGAAAATTATCTTGTTTTTCCTAAACAACACGTTGTAACTCGCAAAGCTTTGGTATTGCGTGTATGTCTATGCGTGTAGCCACTTAAGAGAACGCACAGGAGATTTTTCTCTCGAAAAAACATGTAAGAATACAACGTTATAAGGAAATACAGTGTTGCAGAGTAAAGACAAATTCATACTTTTTGGAAACACTTTACGAGAAGAAATAACGCTTCGTAAAAAATTAGCTTGTATCTCCTAAACAACACGTGGTAACTCGAAAAGATTTGGTGTGGCGTGCACGTCTAAACGTGTAGCCTCAAAAGAGAACCAACAGGAGAATTATCTTTCGTCAAAATTTGTCAGAACACCACTTTTTACGGAAATCCCGCATCGTGCGAAATTATCTTGTTTTTCATAAACAACACGTTGTAACTCGAAAGGTTTTGGTGTTGCCTGTATGTCTAAGTGTGTAGCCTCAAAAGGGAACGCACAGGATAGTTTTCTCGCGACAGAATATGTAAGAATACCACGTTATAAGGAAATACAGTGTTGCAGAGTAAAGACAAATATGTACGTATTGGAAACACTTTATGAGAAGAAATAACGCATCGTATAAAATTAGCTTGTATCTCCTAAACAACACGTGGTAACTCGAAAGGATTTGGTGTGGTGTGCACGTCTAAACGTGAAGCCTCAAAAGAGAACCCACAGGAGAATTTTCTTTCGTCAAAATTTGTCAGAAAACCACGTTTTAAGGAAATCCCGCATCGTGCGAAATTATCTTGTTTTTCATAAACAACACATTGTAACTCGAAAAGCTTTGGTGTTACCTGTATGTCTAAGTGTGTAGCCTCAAAAGGGAACGCACAGGATAGTTTTCTCTCGAAAGAATATGTAAGAAAACCACGTTTTAAGGAAATACAGTGTTGCAGAGTAAAGACAAATACGTACATATCGGAAACATTTTACAAGAAGAATTAACGCATTGTACAAAATTAGCTTGTATCTCCTAAACAACACGTTGTAATTCGAAAAGATTTGGTGTGGCATGTACGTCTAAATATGTAGCCTCAAAAGAGAACACACAGGAGAATTTTCTTTCGTCAAAATTTTTCAGAAAACCACGTTTTAAGCTAATCCCGCATCGTGCAAAATCATCTCCTTTTTCCTAAACAACATGTTTAACTCGAAAAGCTTTGGTGTTGCGTGTATGTGTAAGGATGGAGCCTCAAAAGAGAAGGCACAGGAGAGTTTTCCCTGCGTGCAGCCTCAAAAGAGAACGCACAGTAGAGTTTTCTCTCGAAAGAATATGTAAGGATACCACATTACAAGGAAATACAGTGTTGCAGAGTAAAGACTAATACATATGTATTGGAAACACTTTATGAGAGAAATAACGCATCTTGCAAAATTAGCTTGTATGTCCTAAACAACACGTTGGAACTCGAAAAGATTTGGTGTGGCGTGTACGTCTAAACGTGTAGCCTCAAAAGAGTACCCACAGGAGAGTTTTATTTCTTCAAAATTTGTCAGAAAACCACGTTTTAAGGAAATCCCGCATCATGCGAAATTATGTTGTTTTTCCTAAATAACACGTTGTAACTCGAAAAGCTTTGGTGTTGTGTGTATATCTAAGCACGTAGCCTCAAAGGAGAATGCACAGGTGAGTTTTCTCTCGAAAGAATATGCAAGAATACCACGTTATAAGGAAATACAGTGTTGCAGAGTAAAGGCAAATATTTACGTAATGGAAACACTTAAACTTTATGAGAAGAAATAACGCTTCGTAAAAAAATTAGCTTGTATCTCCTAAACAACACGATGTAACTCGAAAAGATTTGATGTGGTGTGTACGTCTAAATGTGTAGCCTCCAAAGAGAACCCACAGGAGTATTTTCTTTCGTCAAAATTTGTCAGAAAACCACGTTTTAAGGAAATCCCGCATCGTGCTAAATTATCTTGTTTTTCCTAAACAACACATTGTAACTCGAAAAGCTTTGGTGTTGCGTGTATGTCAAAGCATGTAGCCTCAAAAGAGAACGCACAGGAGAGTTTTCTCTCGAAAGAATATGTAAGAATACCACGTTATAAGGAAATACAGTGTTGCAGAGTAAAGACAAATACGTACTTATTGGAAACACTTAAACTTTACGAGAAGAAATAAGGCATCGTAAAAAATTAGTATGTATCTCCTAAACATCACGTTATAACTCGAAAAGATTTGGTGTGGTGTGTACGTCTAAACGTGTAGCCTCAAACGAGAACCCACAGGAGAATTTTCGTTCATCAAAATTTGTCAGAAAACCACGTTTTAAGGAAATCCTGCATGGTGCGAAATTATCTTGTTTTTCCTAAGCAACACGTTGTAACGCGAAAACCTTTGGTGTTGCGTGTATGTCTAAGCGTGTAGCCTCAAAAGAGAATGCAAAGGAGAGTTTTTTTCTCGAAAGAATATATAAGAATACCACGTTATTAGGAAATACAGTGTTGCAGAGTAAAGACAAATATTTACGTATTGGAAAAACTTTACGAGAAGAAATAACGCATCTTACAAAATTAGCTTGTATCTCCTAAACAACACGTTGTAACTTAAAAAGATTTGGTGTGGCCTGTACGTCTAATCGTGTAGCCTCAAAAGAGAAACCATAGGAGAATTTTCTTTGGTCAAAATTTGTCAGAAAACCACGTATGAAGGAAATACCGCATCATGCGAAATAATCTTGTTTTTCCTAAACAAAACGTTTTAACTCGAAAAGCTTTGGTGTTGCGTGTATGTCTAAGCGTGTAGCCCCAAAAGAGAACGCACAGGAGAGTTTTCTCTCGAAAGAATATGTAAGAATACCACGTTGTAAGGAAATACAGTGTTGCAGAGTAAAGGAAAATACATATGTATTGGAAACGCAACATCAAAGCTTTTCGAGTTACAACGTGTTGTTTAGGAAAAGCAAGATAATTTCGCACGATGAGTGATTTCCTTAAAACATGGTTTTCTGAGAAATATTAACGAAAAAAAATTCTCCTGTGGGTTATCTTTTGAGGCTACACGTTTAGACATGCACGCCACACCAAATCTTTTCGAGTTACAAACTGTTGTTTAGGAGATACAAGCTAATTTTTTACGATGCTTTATTTCCTCTTGTAAGGTGTTTCCAATAGGTACGTATTTGCCTTTAGTCTGCAACACTGTATTTCCTTATAACGTGGTATTCTTACATATTCTTTCGAGAGAAAACTTTCCTGTGCGTCCTCTTTTGAGGCTACACGCTTAGACATACACGCAATACCAAAGATTTTCGCGTTACAACGTGTTGTTTAGGAAAAACAAGATAATTTCGCACGAAGAGGGATTTCCTTAATACGTGATTTTCTGACAAATTTTGACCAAAGAAAATTCTCCTATGGGTTCTCATTTGAGACTACACGTTTAGACGTACAGGCCACACCAAATCTTTTTAAGTTACAACGTGTTGTTTAGGAGATACAAGCTAATTTTTTTACGATGCATTATTTCTTCTCGTAAAGTTTAAGTTTTTCCAATAAGTATGTATTTGCCTCTACTCTGCAACACTGTATTTCCTTATAACGTGGTATTCTTACATATTATTTCGAGAGAAAACTCTCCTGTGCGTTCTCGGATTTCCTTAAACCGTTGTGTTCTGACAAATTTTGAAGAAAGAAAATTCTCCTGTGGGTTCTCTTATGATGCTACACGTTTAGACATGCACGCCACACCAAATCCTTTCGAGTTACCACGTGTTGTTTAGGAGATACAGGCTAATTTTGTACGATGTGTTATTTCTTCTCGTAAATTGTTTCCAATACGTACGTATTTGTCTTTCTCTGCAACACTGTATTTCCTTATAACGTGGTATTCTTACATATTCTTTCGAGGGAAAACTCTCCTGAGCGTTCTCTTTTGAGGCTACATGTTTAGACATACAAGCAACACCAAAGCTTTTCGAGTTACAACGTGTTGTTTAGGAAAAACTAGATAATTTCGCACGATGCGAGATTTCCATAAACGTGGTTTTCTGAAAAATTTGACAATAATAAGTTCTCCTGTGGGTTCTCTTTTGAGGCTACATGTTTAGACGTACACGCCACACCAAATCTGTTCGAGTTACAACGTGTTGTTTAGGAGATACAAGCTAATATTTTACAATGTGTTAATTCTTCTCATAAAGTGTTTCCAATACGTACGTATTTGTCTTTACTCTGCAACATTGTATTTCCTTATAACGTGGTATTCTTACATATTCTTTCGATAGAAAACTGTCCTGTGCGTTCCCTTTTGTGGCTACACACTTAGACATACAGGCAACACCAAAGCTATTCAAGTTACAACATGTAGTTTAGGAAAAATTTTGTACGATGCATTATTTCTTCTCGTAAAGTGTTTCCAATACGTACTTATTTGTCTTTACTCTGCAACACTGTATTTCCTTATAACGTGGTATTCTTACATATTCTTTTGAGAGAAAACTCTCCTGTGCATTCTCTTTTGAGGCTACACGCTTAGACAAACACGCAACACCAAAGCTTTTCGAGTTACAACGTGTTGTTTAGGAAAAACAAGATAATTTCACACGATGTGAGATTTCCTTAAAACGTGGTTTCTGACAAATTTTGATGAAAGAAAATTCTCCTGTGGGTTCACTTTGGAGGCTACACGTTTAGACGTACGAGCCACACCAAATCTTTTCGAGTTACAACGTGCTGTTTAGGAAAAACAAGATAATTTCTCAGGATGCGAGATTTCCATAAAACGTGGTTTTCTGAAAAAATTTTGACGTAAGAAAGTTCTCCTGTGGGTTCTCTTATGAGGCTACACGTTTACACGTACACGCCGCACCAAATTCTTTCGAGTTACAAGGTGTTGTTTAGGAGATACAAGCTAATTTTGTACCATGCGTTATTTCTTCTCATAAAGTATTTACAATACGTACCTATTTATCTTTAATCTGCAACACTTTATTTCCTTATAACGTGGTATTCTTACATATTCTTTCTTTTTTTCTTTTTTTTTCTTTTTCTTTTTTTTTTAGGCTTGATACAATTTATTTGCTTTTCTTTAGAATTTTTTTTTTATTGTTATTTTTTTTATTCGTACGATGCGGGATTTCCTTAAGACGTGGTTTTCTGACAAGTTTTAAGGAAAGAAAATTCTCCTGTGGGTTCTCTTATGAGGCTAAGCATTTAGACCTACACGCCACACCAAATCCTTTCGAGTTACAAGGTGTTGTTTAGGAGATACAAGCTAATTTTGTAACATGCATTAATTCTTCTCATAAAGTATTTACAATCTGTACCTATTTATCTTTACTCTGCAACACTGTATTTACTTATAACGTGGTATTCTTACATATTCTTTCGAGAGAAAACTCTCCTCTGCATTCTCTTTTGAGGCTACACGCGTAGACATACACGCCACACCAAAGCTTTTCGTGTTACAACATTTTGTTTGTGAAAAACAAGATAATTTCGCAGGATGCGAGATTTCCTTAAAACGTGGTTTCTGACAAATTTTGATGAAAGAAAATTCTCCTGTGGGTTCTCTTTTGAGGCTACACGAAGAAATAATGCATCGTTCAAAATTAGCTTGTATCTCCTAAACAACACGTAACTCAAAAAGATTTGGTGTGGCGTGTACATCTAAACGTGTAGCCTCAAAAGAGAACCCACAGGAGAGTTTTCTCTCGAGAGAACATGTAAGAATACCACGTTATAAGGAAATACAGTGTTGCAGAATAAAGACAAATATGTACACATTGTAAACACTTTACGAGAAGAAATAACGCATCATACAAAATTAGCTTGTATCTCCTAAACAACACGTTGTAACTCGAAAAGATTTGGTGTGGCATGTACGTCTAAATGTGTAGCCTCAAAAGAGAACCCACAGGAGAATTTTTGTTCGTCAAAATATGTCAGAAAACCACGTTTTAAGGAAATCTCGCATCGTGTGAAATTATCTTGTTTTTCTTAAACAACACGTTGTAACTTGAAAAGATTTGGTGTTGCGTGTATGTCTAAGCATGTAGCCTCAAAAGCGAATGCACAGGAGAGTTTTCTCTCGAAAGAAGATGTAAGAATACCACGTTCTAGGAAATACAGTGTTGTAGACTAAAGACAAATACGTACGTATTGGAAACACTTTTAGAGATGAAATAATGCATCGTTCAAAATTAGCTTGTATCTCCTTAACAACACGTTGTAACTCGAAACGATTTGGTGTGGCGTGTACGACTAAACGTGTAGTCTCAAAAGAGAACCCAGAGGAGAATTTTCTTTCTTCAAAATGTTTCAGAAATCACGTTTTTAGGAAATCCCGAATTGTGCGAAATTATCTTGATTTTCCTAAACAACACGTTGTAACTCGAAAAGCTTTGGTGTTACGTGTATGTCTAAGCATGTAATCTCAAAAGAGAACGCAGAGGAGAGTTATCTCTCGAAAGAATATGTAAGAATACCACGTTATAAGGAAATACAGTATTGCGGAATAAAGACAAATACGTATGTATTGGAAACACTTTACGAGAAGAAATAAAACATCGTTCAAAATTAGTTTGTATCTCCTAAACAACACGTTGTAACTCGAAAAGATTTGGTGTGGCGTGTATGTCTAAGCGTGTAGCCTCAAAAGAGAACGCACAGGAGAGTTTTCTCTCGAAAGAATATTTAAGAATACCACGTTATAAGGAAATACAGTGTTGCAGAATAAAGACAAATACGTACATATTGGAAACACTTTATGAGAAGAAATAACGCATCGTACAAAATTAGCTTGTATCTCCTAAACAACACATTGTAACTCGAAAAGAGTTGGTGTGGCATGTACGTCTAAATGTGTAGCCTCAAAAGAGAACCCACAGGAGAATTTTCTTTCGTCAAAATATGTCAGAAAACCACGTTTTACGGTAACCCCGCATCGTGTGAAATTATCTTGTTTTTCCTAAACAACACGTTGTAACTTGAAAAGCTTTGGTGTTGCGTGTATGTCTAAGCGTGTATCCTCAAAAGCGAACGTACAGGAGTGTTTTCTCTCGAAATAAGATTTAAGAATACCACGTTCTAAGGAAATACAGCGTTGCAGACTAAAGACAAATAGGTACTTATTGGAAACACTTTTAGAGATGAAATAACGCATCGTTCAAAATTAGCTTGTATCTCCTAAACAACACGTTGTAACTCGAAAAGATTTGGTGTGGCGTGTACGTCTAAATTTGTAGCCTCAAAAGAGAACCCACGGGAGAATTTTCTTTCGTCAAAATTTTTCAGAAATCACGTTTTTAGGAAATCCCGCATTGTGCAAAATTATCTTGTTTTTCCTAAACAACACGTTGTAACTCGAAAAGCTTTGGTGTTACATGTATGTCTAAGCATGTAGCCTCAAAAGAGAACCCACAGGAGAGTTTTCTCTCGAAAGAATATGTAAGAATACCACGTAACAAGGATACGGTGTTGCAGAGAAAAGAGAAATACTTATGTATTGGAAACACTTAAAGAGAAGAAATAACGCATGGTACAAAATTAGCTTGTATCTCCTAAACAACACGTTGTAACTCGAAAAGATTTGTTGTGATGTTTACATCTAAACGTGTAGCCTCAAAAGAGAACCCACAAGAGAATTTTCTTTCGTCAAATTTTTTTCAGAAAACCACGTTTTAAGGAAGTCCTGCATCGTGCGAAATCATCTTGTTTTTCCTAAACAACACGTTGTAACTCGAAAAGCTTTTGTGTTGCGTGTATGTCTAAGCGTGTAGCCTCAAAAGAGAAGGCACAGTAGTGTATTCTCTCAAAAGAATATGTAAGAATACCATGTTATAAGGAAATACAGTGTTGCAGAGTAAAGACAGATACTTACTTATTGGAAACACTTTACGAGAAGGAATAATACATAGTATAAAATTAGCTTGTATTTCCTAAACAACACGTTGTAACTCGAAGGATTTGGTGTGGCATGTAATTTGAAACTTGTAGCCTCAAAAGAGAACCCACAGGAGAATTTTCTTTTGTCAATATTTGTCAGAAAACCACGTTTTAAGGAAATCCCGCATTGTGCGAAATTATCTTGTTTTTCCTAAACAACACGTTATAACTCGAAAAGCTTTGGTGTTGCGTGTATGTCTAAACGTGTGGCCTCAAAAGAGAACGGACAGGAGAGTTTTCTCTCGAAAGAATATATAAGAATACCACGTTATAAGGAAATACAGTGTTGCAGAGTAAAGACAAATACGTATGTATGGGAAACACTTTACGAGAAGAAATAACACATCGTAAAAAATTAGCTTGTATCTCCTAAACAACACGTGGTAACTCGAAAAGATTCAGTGTGGCGTGTACGTCTAAACCTGTAGCCTCAAAAGAGAAGACACAGTAGAATTTTCTTTCGTCAAAATTTGTCAGAAAACCACGTTTTAAGGAAATCCCGCATCGTGCGAAATTATCTTGTTTTTCCTAAACAACACGTTGTAACTCGAAAAGCTTTGGTGTTGCGTGTATGTCTAAGCGTGTAGCCTCTAAAGAGAACTCCCAGGAGAGTTTTCTCTTGAAAGAACATGTAAGAATACAATGTTATAAGGAAATAGAGTGTTGCAGAGTAAAGACAAATGCGTACTTATTGGAAACACTTTAAGAGAAGAAATAACACATAGTACAAAATTAGCTTGTATCTCCTAAACACTTGGTAACTGGAAAGGATTTGGTGTGGCGTGCACGTCTAAACGTGTAGCATCAAAAGAGAACCCACAGGAGAATTTTCTTTCCTCAAAATTTGTCAGAACACAATGGTTTAAGGAAATCCTGCATTGTGCGAAATTATCTTGTTTTTCATAAACAACACGTTGTAATTCGAAAAGCATTGGTGTTGCCTGTATGTCTAAATATGTAGCCTCAAAAGGGAATGCAAAGGATAGTTTTCTCTCGAAAGAATATGTAAGAATACCATGTTATAAGGAAATACAGTGTTGCAGAGTAAAGACAAATACGTACGTTTTGGAAACACTTTACGAGAAGAATTAACGCATCGTACAAAATTAGCTTGTATCTCCTAAACAACACGTTGTAACTCGAAAAGGTTTGGCGTGGCGTGTACTTCTAAACATGTAGCCTCAAAAGAGAACCCACAGGAGAATTTTCTTTCGTCCAAATTTTTCAGAAAACCACGTTTTAAGGAAATCCCCCATCGTGCGAAATCATCTTCTTTTTCCTAAACAACATGTTGTAACTCGAAAAGCTTTGGTGTTGCGTGTATGTGTAAGCGTGGAGCCTCAAAAGAGAAGGCACAGGAGAGTTTTCTCTCGAAAGAATATGTAAGAATCCCACGTTATGAGGAAATACAATTTTGCAGATTAAAGACAAATAAGTACAGATTGGAAACACTTTAGGAGAAGAAAGAATGCATCTTAAAAAATTAGCTTGTATCTCCTAAACAACATGTTGTAACTCGAAAAGATTTGGTGTGACGTGTACGTCTAAACGTGTAGCCTCAAAAGAGAACCCACAGGAGAATTTTCTTTCTTTCTTTTTTTTTTTTTTACGTTTTTTAAATTAAATATTTTCTTTATTTACATTTTAAATATTATCTGCATTCCTGGTTTCCCCTCTGAAAACACACTATCCCATAACCCCTTCTCCCTGCTCACCAACCCATCCACTCCCACTCCTTTTTTTTTTTGTCTTATTTTTTTTTAGTGTTAACTTTTTTTTATTCGATATAATTTATTTACATTTCAAATGATTTCCCCTTTTCTAGCCCCCCCACTCCCCGAAAGTCCCGAAAGCCCCCTTCTCTTCCCCTGTCCTCCCATCTACCCCTTCCCACTTCCCCGTTCTGGTTTTGCTAAATACTGTTTCACTGAGTCTTTCCAGAACCAGGGGCCACTCCTCCTTTCTTCTTGTACCTCATTTGATGTGTGGATTATGTTTTGGGTATTCCAGTTTTCTAGGTTAATATCCACTTATTAGTGAGTGCATACCATGATTCACCTTTTGAGTCTGGGTTACCTCACTTAGTATGATATTCTCTAGCTCCATCCATTTGCCTAAGAATTTCATGAATTCATTGTTTCTAATGGCTGAATAGTGCTCCATTGTGTAGATATACCACATTTTTTGCATCCACTCTTCTGTTGAGGGATACCTGGGTTCTTTCCAGCATCTGGCAATTATAAATAGGGCTGCTATGAACATAGTAGAACATGTATCCTTATTACATGGAGGGGAGTCTTCTGGGTATATGCCCAGGAGTGGTATAGCAGGATCTTCTGGAAGTGAGGTGCCCAGTTTTCGGAGGAACCGCCAGACTGATTTCCAGAGTGGTTGTACCAATTTGCAACCCCACCAGCAGTGGAGGAGTGTTCCTCTTTCTCCACACCCTCTCCAACACCTGCTGTCTCCTGAATTTTTAATCTTAGCCATTCTGACTGGTGTAAGATGAAATCTTAGGGTTGTTTTGATTTGCATTTCCCTGATGACTAATGAAGTTGAGCATTTTTTAAGATGCTTCTCCGCCATCCGAAGTTCTTCAGGTGAGAATTCTTTGTTTAACTCTGTACCCCATTTTTTAATAGGGTTGTTTGGTTTTCTGGAGTCTAACTTCTTGAGTTCTTTATATATATTGGATATTAGCCCTCTATATGATGTAGGATTGGTGAAGATCTTTTCCCAATTTGTTGGTTTCCGATTTTTCCTCTTGATGGTGTCCTTTGCCTTACAGAAACTTTGTAATTTCATGAGGTCCCATTTGTCAATTCTTGCTCTTAGAGCATACGCTATTGGTGTTCTGTTCAGAAACTTTCTCCCTGTACCGATGTCCTCAAGGTTCTTCCCCAGTTTCTTTTCTATTAGCTTCAGAGTGTCTGGCTTTATGTGGAGGTCCTTGATCCATTTGGATTTGAGCTTAGTACAAGGAGACAAGGATGGATCAATTCGCATTCTTCTGCATGCTGACCTCCAGTTGAACCAGCACCATTTGTTGAAAAGGCTATCTTTTTTCCATTGGATGTTTTCAGCCTCTTTGTCAAGGATCAAGTGGCCATAGGTGTGTGGGTTCATTTCTAGATCTTCAATCCTGTTCCATTGATCCTCCTGTCTGTCACTGTACCAACACCATGCAGTTTTTAACACTATTGCTCTGTAGTATTGCTTGAGGTCAGGGATACTGATTCCCCCAGATTTTCTTTTGTTGCTGAGAATAGTTTTAGCTATCCTGGGTTTTTTGTTGTTCCAGATGAATTTGATAATTGCTCTTTCTAACTCTGTGAAGAATTGAGTTGGGATTTTGATGGGTATTGCATTGAATCTGTATAGTGCTTTAGGCAGAATGGCCATTTTAACTATATTGGTTCTACCGATCCATGAGCATGGGAGGTTTTCCCATTTTTTGAGGTCTTCTTCCATTTCCTTCTTCAGAGTCTTGAAGTTCTTGTCATACAGATCTTTCACATGTTTGGTAAGGGTCACCCCAAGATACTTTATACTGTTTGAGGCTATTGTGAAGGGGGTCATTTCCCTAATTTCTTTCTCAGCCTGCTTATCCTTTGAGTATAGGAAGGCCACTGATTTGCTTGAGTTGATTTTATAACCTGCCACTTTGCTGAAGTTGTTTATCAGCTGTAGGAGCTCTCTAGTGGAGTTCTTTGGGTCACTTAGGTAGACGATCATGTCGTCTGTAAATAATGATAGTTTGACTTCTTCCTTTCCAATTTGTATCCTTTTGACCTCCTTATGTTGTTGAATTGCCCGAGCTAGTACCTCAAGTACAATATTGAAAAGATAAGGAGAAAGGGGGCAGCCTTGTCTGGTCCTTGATTTCAGTGGGATTGCTTCAAGTTTCTCTCCATTTAGTTTGATGCTGGCTACCGGTTTGCTGTATATTGCTTTTACTATGTTTAGGTATGGGCCTTGAATTCCTGTTCTCTCCAAGACTTTAAGCATGAAGGGATGCTGAATTTTGTCAAATGCTTTTTCAGCATCCAATGAAATGACCATGTGGTTTTGTTATTTGAGTTTGTTTATGTAGTGGATTGTATTGATGGATTTCCGTATATTGAACCAACCCTGCATTCCCGGGATAAAGCCTACTTGATCATGGTGGATGATCGTTTTGATGTGTTCTTGGATTCGGTTAGCAAGAATTTTATTGAGTATTTTTGCATCGATGTTCATAAGGGAAATTGGTCTGAAGTTCTCTTTCTTTGTTGGATCTTTTTGTGGCTTTGGTATCAGCGTAATTGTGGCTTCGTAGAAGGAATTGGGTAGTGTTCCTTCTGTTTCTATTTTGTGGAATAGTTTGAAGAGTATTGGTGTTAACTCTTCTTTGAAGGTCTGGTAGAATTCTGCACTGAAGCCATCTGGTCCTGTGCTTTTTTTGGTTGGAAGACTTTCTATGACTCCTTCTATTTCTTTAGGCATTATGGGACTGTTTAGATGGTCTAATTGGTCCTGATTTAATTTTGGTATTTGGTATATGTCAAGGAAATTGTCCATTTCCTCCAGATTCTCCAGTTGTGTTGAGTACAGGGTCTTGTAGTAGGATCTGATGATTTTTTGGATTTCCTCAGTTTCCGTTGTTATATCTCCCTTTTCATTTCTAAGTTTGTTAATTTGGATACTTTCTCTGTGCCCTTTGGTCAGTCTGGCTAAGGGTTTATCTCTCTTGTTGATTTTCTCAAAGAACCAGCTCCTGGTTTTGTTGATTTTTTGTATGGTTCTCTTTGTTTCTACTTGATTGATTTCGGCCCTGAGTTTGATGATTTCTTGCCTTCTACTCCTCCTGGGTGAAATAGCTTCTTTTTGTTCTAGGGCTTTCAGGTGTGTCATTAAGCTGGTAATGTATGCTCTCTCCATTTTCTTTTTGGAGGCACTCAGGGCTATGAGTTTTCCTCTTAGCACTGCTTTCATTGTGTCCCATTGATTTGGGTATGTTGTGTTTTCATTTTTATTGTGTTCTAAAAAGTCTTTAATTTCTTTCTTTATTTCTTCCTTGACCAAGGTATCATTGAGTAGAGTATTGTTCAGTTTTCACGTGTATGTGGGTTTTCTGTTGTTTCTGTTGCTATTGAAGACCACTTTTACTCCATAGTCATCAGATAGGAGGCATGGTATTAGTTCTATCTTCTTATATTTGTTGAGGTCTGTCTTGTGACCAATTATATGGTCAATTTTGGAGAAGGTACCATGAGTTGCTGAGAAAAAGGTATATTCTTTTGTTTTAGGATAGAATGTTCTATATATATCTGTTAAATCTAATTGGTCCAAAGCTTCAATTAGTTTCATTGTGTCCCTGTTTAGTTTCTGTTTTCCTGATCGGTCCATTGAGGAAAGTGCAGTGTTGAAGTCACCCACAATTATTGTGTTAGGTGCAATATGTGCTTTATTTTTAATAAAGTTTCTTTTACGAAAGAGGGTGCCCTTGCATTTGGGGCATAGATGTTCAGGATTGACAGTTCTTCTTTTTGTATTTTTCCTTTGACCAGCAAGAAGTGTCCCTCAGGGTCTCTTCTGATGACTTTGGGTTGAAAGTAAATTTTATCTGATATTAAAATGGCTACTCCAGCTTGTTTCCTGAGACCATTTGCTTGTAAAATTGTCTTCCAGACTTTTACTCTAAGGTAGTGTTTGTCTTTGACCCTGAGGTGTGTTTCCTGTAAGCAGCAAAATGTAGGGTCCTGTTTACGTATCCATTCAGTTAGTCTGTGTCTTTTTGTTGGGGCATTAAGTCCATTGATGTTAAGAGATATTAAGGAATAGTGATTGTTACTTCCTATCATTTTTGACGTTATTTTTTAAATTTTAATGCTTAACTTCTTTTGGGTTTGATGAAAGGTTACTATCTTGCTTTTTCCAGGGTGAAGTTTCCCTCCTTGTATTGGTGTTGTCTTCCTATTATCCTTTTTAGGGCCGGGTTTGTCGATAGATATTGGGTAAACTTGGTTTTGTCATGAAATATCTTAGTTTCTCCATCTATGGTGATTGAGAATTTTGCTGGATATAGTTGTTTTCGTTGGCATTTGTGTTCTCTTAGAGTCTGCATGAGATCTGCCCAGGACCTTCTAGCCTTCATAGTCTCCAGTGAAAAGTCTGCTGTGATTCTGATAGGTCTTCCTTTATATGTTACTTGGCCTTTTTCTCTTACTGCCTTTAGTATTCTTTCTTTGTTTAGAACATTTGGTGTTCTGATTATTATGTGACGGGAAGTATTTCTCTTCTGGTCCAGTCTGTTTGGAGTTCTGTAGGCTTCTTGTATATTCATGGGCATCTCTCTCTTTAGGTTAGGGAAGTTTTCTTCCATAATTTTATTGAAGATATTTGCTGGCCCTTTAAGTTGTAAATCTTCACTCTCATCTATGCCTATAATCCTTAGGTTTGGTCTTCTCATTGTGTCCTGGATTTCCTGGATATTTTGGGTTACAAGCTTTTTGCATTTTGCATTTTCTTTAACTGTTGAGTCCATGGTTTCTATGGAATCTTCAGCATCTGAGATTCTTTCTTCTATCTCGTGTATTCTGTTGTTGATATTTGCATCTCTGTCCCCTGATTTCTTCCCAAGGCTTTCTATCTCCAAAGTTGTCTCCCTTTGAGTTTTCTTAGTTGTTTCTACTTCTGATTTTAGATCCTGGATGGTTTTGCTTAGCTCCTTCACTTGCATGTTTGTGTTTTCCTGTAATTCTTTAAGAGATTTTTGTGTTTCCTCTTTCATGAGCTCAGCCTGTTGACCAAAGTTCTCCTGTATTTCATTAAGAGATTTTTGTGTTTCGTCTTTCATGACCTCAGCCTGTTGACCAAAGTTCTCCTGTATTTCTTTAAGTGTTTTTTGCATTTCCTCCTTGTTGGCTTTTGTATTCTCCTGGATTTCTTTCAATGATTTTTGTGTTTCCCTTGCAAGGGCTTCTAACTTTTGATCCATTTTCTCCTGAATTTCTTTAAGTATGTCCTTCATGTGTTCCTGTACCAGCATCATGACCAGTGATTTTAAATCCAAATCTTGTTTTACTGGTGTGATGGGGTATCCAGGACATGTTGGTAGAGGAGAATTGGGTTCAGATGTTGCCATATTGCCTTGATTTCTGTTAGTGACATTCCTGCGTTTGCCTTTTGCCATCTAGTTCTCACTGGTGTTAGTTTGTCTTGTCAGTGCTGGACTCACCAGTGCAAGCTGCCCCTTCCCCGTTGGGCTCTGGTGCACAGCTTACCTCCTGCACTGCTTGTAGACAGGGTGCTGCTGCCCAGGCTGTTCAGATCCCAAAGCAGGCACCCGAAGGCTCCTGCTGGGGCCCACTGGATTCACTGGAGCACACTGACTTCTCCCAGCTGGCCGCCCGGAAACCCAGCTAGACACTTGCAGGACTTGGAGATGTGGTGCTGCCGCCCAGGCTGATCTGGGCAGCAGAACTCCCAACCGGGTTGGTGCACACAAGGCTAGCCTAGCTGCTCAGGTCCTGAGTCTAGGCAAAAGCCTGGCAGGCCAATGTCGGTGCAAAGTTCCCCTCAGCTGTGGGTGTTAATTGGGTGTGTCAGGTGGCTAGGATGGTGGCGTGTGCGAGTTCCCTGAGAGTGCTGGGAGAGTCTGCTGGGCTAACAACCTCCTGGCTGGGTCAGCACACAGATGGCCCAACGAGCAGCCCAGGGCCTGGGGGGCAGTCCAGGGCCTGACCGTCTGAGACCCCTGCTATGTCCGCCTCGGGCTATGCCTGTTAGCTGGTTTGGTTTTGCCTGCTAGGTCTCTCTGGCTTCCCGTAGGCAAAATGGTGGTGGTGCGCAAACTGGCCCGGATAAACAACCTCCTGGCCGGGTCGGCACAAAGATGGCCCACCGAGCAGCCCAGGGCCTGGGGGCAGTCCAGGGACTGACCGTCTGAGACCCCTGCTATGTCCGCCTCGGGCTATGCCTGTTAGCCGGTTTGGTTTTGCCTGCTAGGTCTCCCTGGCTTCCCCCAGGCAAAATGGTGGTGGTGCGCGCGCAGGCCCGGGAGGAAAAAAACCTCCTGGCCGGGTTTGCACCCCGGTGGACCCCCGATCAGCTCAGGGCCTGGGTGCAGGCCAACGCCCGTCGGGCTTAGACCCCCGCGATGTTGTTCTCAGGTTATATTTGCGTACCTCAGTCTGATTTCTCTGGCGACCGAGAACCAATATGGAGCCCACGTAACTGACTGGCGGGAGGCAGAGTTCTGATGTGGCTTCTGTGTGGTGAAAGGCACCGTAAATCCGCCGCTGCTTGCAGCCTGGCTGGCCAGCGATGGCCAGTGGTCGTGGGCACCGGGTCTGCCTGGACCCTGTCTGCTTGGTTCTACTGCTGATGGCCCTTCCTCTGGACCAGCCGCTGCTGCTGCTACTGCTGCTGCTGCCGCCGCTCCCAGGCCCAAAAATTTTCTTTCATCAAAATTTGTCAGAAACCACGTTTTAAGGAAATCTCGCATCGTGTGAAATTATCTTGTTTTTCATAAACAACACGTTGTAAATCGAAAAGCTTTGGTGTTGCGTGTATGTCTAAGCGTGTAGCCTCAAAAGAGAACGCACAGGAGAGTTTTCTCTCGAAAGAAAATGTAGGAATACCACGTTATAAGGAAATACAGTGTTGCAGAGTAAAGACAAATACGTACATATTGGAAACACTTTAAGAGAAGAAATAACGCATCGTACAAAATTAGCTTGTAATCCTAAACAAAACTTTGTAACTCGAAAAGATTTGGTGTGGCTCATACCTCTACAAGTGTAGACTCAAAAGAGAACCCACAGGAGGAAATTCTTTCGTTAAAATTTTTCAGAAAACCACGATTTATGGAAATCTCGCATCATGCGAAATTATCTTGTTTTTTCCTAAACAACACGTTGTAACTCGAAAAGCTTTGGTGTTGCGTGTTTGTCTAAGCGTGTAGCCTCGAAAGAGAACGCACAGGAGAGTTTTCCCTCGAAAGAATATGTAAGAATACCACGTTATAAGGAAATACAGTGTTGCAGAGTAAAGACAAATTCGTATGTATTGGAAACACTTTATGAGAAGAATTAACGCATCTTACAAAATTAGCTTGTATCTCCTAAACAAAACGTTGTAACTCGAAAGGATTTGGTGTGGCGTGTACATCTAAACATGTAGCCTCAAAAGAGAACCCACAGGAGAATTTTCTTTCGTCAAAATTTTTCAGAAAACCACGTTTTAAGGAAATCCCGCATCGTGCGAAATTATCTTGTTTTTCCTAAACAACACGTTGTAACTCGAAAAGCTTTGGTGTTGCGTGTATGTCTAAGCGTGTAGCCTCAAAAGAGAAGGCACAGGAGAGTATTCTCTTGAAAGAATATGTAAGAATACCACGTTATAAGGAAATACAGTGTTGCAGAGTAAAGACAGATACTTATTGGAAACACTTTACGAGAAGGAATAATACATCGTAAAAAATTAGCTTGTATTTCCTAAACAACACGTTGTAACTCGAAGGATTTGGTGTGGCGTGTAAGTTGAAACGTGTAGCCTCAAAAGAGAACCCACAGAAGAATTTTCTTTCGTCAAAATTTGTCAGAAAACCACGTTTTAAGGAAATCCCGCATTGTGCGAAATTATCTTGTTTTTCCTAAACAACACGTTGTAATTCGAAAAGCTTTGGTGTTGCCTGTATGTCTAAACGTGTGGCCTCAAAGGAGAACGCACAGGACAGTTTTCTATTGAAAGAATATGTAAGAATACCACGTTATAAGGAAATACAATGTTGCAGAGTAAAGACAAATATGTATGTATTGGAAACACTTTATGAGAAGAATTAACGCATTGTAAAAAATTAACTTGTATCTCCTAAACAATATGTTGTAACTCGAACAGATTTGGTGTGGCGTGTACGTCTAAACATGTAGCCTCAAAAGAGAACCCACAGGAGAATTTTCTTTCGTCAAAATTTTTCAGAAAACCACGTGTTAAGGAAATCCCCCATCGTGCGAAATCATCTTCTTTTTCCTAAACAACATGTTGTAACTTGAAAAGCTTTGGTGTTGCGTGTATGTGTAAGCATGGAGCCTCAAAAGAGAAGGCACAGGAGAGTTTTCTCTCGAAAGAATATGTAAGAATACCACGTTATAAGGAAATACAATTTTGCAGAGTAAAGACAAATAAGTACATATTGGAAACACTTTATGAGAAGGAAGAATGGATCGTAAAAAATTAGCTTGTATCTCCTAAACAACACGTTGTAACTCGAAAAGATTTGGTGTGACGTGTATGTCTAAACGTTTAGCCTCAAAAGAGAACCCACAGGAGAATTTTCTTTCATCAAAATTTGTCAGAAACCACGTTTAAAGGAAATCTCGCATCGTGCGAAATTATCTTGTTTTTCCTAAACAACACGTTGTAAATCGAAAAGCTTTGGTGTTGCGTGTATGTCTAAGCTTGTAGCCTCAAAAGAGAACGCACAGGAGAGTTTTCTCTTGAAAGAATATGTAGGAATACCACGTTATAAGGAAATACAGTGTTGCAGAGTAAAGACAACTACGTACGTATTGGAAACACTTTAAGAGAAGAAATAACGCATCGTACAAAATTAGCTTGTATCTCCTAAAGAACACTTTGTAACTCGAAAAGATTTGGTGTGGCTCGTACCTCTAGAAGTGTAGCCTCAAAAGAGAACACACAGGAGAACTTTCTTTCATCAAAATTTTTCAGAAAACCACGTTTTATGGAAATCTCGCATCGTGCGAAATTATCTTGTTTTTCCTAAACATCACGTTGTAACTCGAAAAGCTTTGGCGTTGCGTGTATGTCTAAACGTGTAGCCTCAAAAGAGAACGCACAGGAGCATTTTCCCTTGAAAGAATATGTAAGAATACCACGTTATATGGAAATACAATGTTGCAGAGTAAAGGCAAATAAGGACATATTGGAAACACTTAGGAGAAGAAATAACGCATCTTACAAAATTTGCTTGTATCTCCTAAACAACACGTTGTAACTCGAAAAGATTTGGTGTGGCTCGTACGTCTACACGTGTACCCTCAAAAGAGAAACACAGGATAACTTTCTTTCGTCAAAATTTGTCAGAAAACCACGTTTTAAGGAAATCCCGCATCGTGCAATATTATCTTGTTTTTCATAAACAACATGTTGTAACTCAAAAAGCTTTGGTGTTTCGTGTATGTCTAAGCCTGTAGCCTCTAAAGAGAACGCACAGGAGAGTTTTCTCTCGAAATAACATGTAAGAATACAACGTTATAAGGAAATACAGTGTTGCAGAGTAAAGACAAATGCGTAATTATTGGAAACACTTTACGAGAAGAAATAACGCATCGTAGAAAATTAGCTTGTATCTCCTAAGCAACACGTGGTAACTCGAAAGGATTTGGTGTGGCGTGTATGTCTAAACGTGGAGCCTCAAAAGAGAACCCACAGGAGAATTTTCATTCGTCAAAATTTGTCAGAAAACCACGTTTTAAGGAAATCCCGCATCGTGCGAAATAATCTTGTTTTTCATAAACAACACGTTGTAACTCTAAAAGCATTGATGTTGCCTGTATGTCTAAGTGTGCAGCCTCAAAAGGGAACGCACAGGATACTTTTCTCTCGAAAGAATATGTAAGAATACCACGTTATAAGGAAATACAGTGTTGCAGAGTAAAGACAAATACGTATGTATTGGAAACACTTTATGAGAAGAATTAACGCATCGTACAAAATTAGCTTGTATCTCCAAAACAACACGTTGTAACTCGAAAAGATTTGGTGTGGCGTGTACATCTAAACATGTAGCCTCAAAAGAGAACCCACAGGAGAATTTTCTTTCGTCAAAATTTTTCAGAAAACCACGTTTTAAGGAAATCCCGCATCGTGCGAAATCATCTTCTTTTTCCTAAACAACATGTTGTAACTCGAAAAGCGTTGGTGTTGCGTGTATGTGTAAGCGTGGAGACTCAAAAGAGAAGGCACAGGAGAGTGTTCTCTTGAAAGAATATGTAAGAATACCACGTTAAAAGGAAATACAATTTTGCAGAGTAAAGACAAATAAGTACATATTGGAAACACTTTACGAGAAGAAATAATGCATCGTAAAAAATGAGCTTGTATCTCCTAAACAACACGTTGTAACTCGAAAAGATTTGGTGTGACATGTACGTCTAAAAGTGTAGCCTCAAACGAGAACCCACAGGAGAATTTTCTTTCATCAAAATTTGTCTGAAACCACGTTTTAAGGAAATAGCGCATCGTGCGAAATTTTCTTGTTTTTCCTAAACAACACGTTGTAACTCGAAAAGCTTTGGTGTTGCGTGTATGTCTAAGCATGTAGCCTCAAAAGAGAATGCACAGGAGAGTTTTCTCTCGAAAGAATATGTAAGAATACCACGTTATAAGGAAATACAGTGTTGCAGAATAAAGACAACTACGTACGTATTGGAAACACTTTAAGAGAAGAAATAACGCATTGTACAAAATTAGCTTGTATCTCCTAAACAACACATTGTAACTCGAAAAGATTTGGTGTGGCTCGTATCTCTACACGTGTAGCCTCAAAAGAGAACCCAGAGGAGAACTTTCTTTCGTCAAAATTTGTCTGAAAACCACGTTTTATGGAAATCTCGCATCGTGCGAAATTATCTTCTTTTTCCTAAACAACACGTTGTAACTCGAAAAGCTTTGGCGTGCGTGTTCGTCTAAGCGTGTAGCCTCAAAAGAGCATGCACAGGAGAGTTTTCCCTCGAAAGAATATGTAAGAATACCACGTTATAAGAAAATACAGTGTTGCAGAGTAAAGATAAATAACGACATATTGGAAACAATTTAGGGAAGAAATAACGCATCGTACAAAATTTGCTTGTATCTCCTAAACAACACGTTATAACTCGAAAATATTTGGTGTGGCTCGTACTCCTACACTTGTAGCCTCAAAAGAGAACCAACAGGAGAACTTTTTTTCGTCAAAATTTGTCAAAGAACCACGTTTTAAGGAAATCCCGCATCGTGCAAAATTATCTTGTTTTTCCTAAACAACACGTTGTAACTCGAAAAGCTTTGGTGTTGCGTGTATGTCTGAGCATGTTGCCTCTAAAGACAATGCACAGGAGAGTTTTCTCTCAAAAGAACATGTAATAATACAACGTTAAAAGGAAATACAGTGTTGCAGAGTAAAGACAAATACGTACGTATTGGAAACACTTTACGAGAAGAAATAACGCATCATACAAAATTAGCTTGTATCTCCTAAACAACACGTGGTAACTCTAAAGGATTTGGTGTGGCGTGTACGTCTAAATGTGTAGCCCCAAAAGTGAACCGACAGGAGAATTTTCTTTCGTCAAAATTTGTCAGAAAACCACGTTTTAAGGAAATCCTGCATCGTGCGAAATTATCTTGTTTTTCCTAAACAACATGTTGTAACTCGAAAAGCTTTGGTGTTGCCTGTATGTCTAAGTGTGTAGCCTCAAAAGATAACGCACAGGATAGTTTTCTCTCGAAATAATATGTAAGAATACCACGTTATAAGGAAATACAGTGTTGCAGAGCAGACAAATATGTACATATTGGAAACACTTTACGAGAAGAAGTTACGCATCGTAGAAAATTAGCTTGTATCTCCTAAACAAAACGTTGTAACTCGAAAAGATTTGGTGCGGCGTGTACGTCTAAACGTGTAGCCTCAAAAGAGAACCCACAGGAGAATTTTCTTTCGTCAAAATTTTTCAGAAAACCACGTTTTAAGGAAATCCCGCATCGTGCCAAATTATCTTGTTTTTCCTAAACAACACGTTGTAACTCGAAAAGCTTTGGAGTTGGGTGTATGTCTAAGCTTGTAGCCTCAAAAGAGAATGCACAGGAGAGTTTTCTCTCGAAAGAATTTGTACGAATACCATGTTATGAGAAAATACAGTGTTGCAGAATAAAGACAAATACGTACGTATTGGAAACACTTTAAGAGAGGAAATAACACATCGTACAAAATTATCTTGTATCTCCTAAACAACAATTGGAACTCGAAAAGATTTGTTGTGGCTCGTACTTCTACACGTGTAGCCTCAAAAGAGAACCCACAGGAAAACTTTCTTTCGTCAAAATTTTTCAGAAAACCACGTTTTATGGAAATCTCGCATCGTGCGAAATTATCTTGCTTTTCCTAAACAACACATTGTAACTCGAAAATCTTTGGCGTTGCGTGTATGTTTAAGCATGTAGCCTCTAAAGAGTACGCACAGGAGAGTTTTCTCTCGAAAGAACATGTAAGAATACAACGTTATAAGGGAATACAGTGTTGCAGAGTAAAGACAAATACATACTTGATGGAAACACTTTACGAGAAGAAATAACGCATTGTAAAAAATTAGCTTGTATCTCCTAAACAACACGTGGTAACTCGAAAGGACTTCATGTGGTGTGTACTTCTAAACGTGTAGCCTCAAAAGAGAACCCATAGGAGAATTTTCTTTCTTCGAAATTTGTCAGAAAATCACGTTTTAACGAAATCCCGCATCCTGCGAAATTATCTTGTTTTTCCTAAACAACAAGTTGTAACTCGAAAAGCTTTGGTGTTGCGTGTATGTCTAAGTGTGTAGCCACAAAAGCGAATGCACAGGAGAGTTTTCTCTCGAAAGAATATGTAAGAATACCACGTTGTAGGAAATACAGTGTTGCAGAGTAAAGACAAATACGTACATATTGGAAACACTTTACGAGAAGAAATAACGCATCGTACAAAATTAGCTTGTGTCTCCTAAACAACTCGTTGTAACTCGAAAAGTTTTGGTGTGACGTGTACGTCTCAACGTGTAGCCTCAAAAGAGAACCCACAGGAGAATTTCCTTTGGTCAAATTTGTCAGAAAACCACGTATTAAAAAAATCCTGCATCGTGCGAAATTATCTTGTTTTTCCTAAACAACACGTTTTAACTCGAAAAGCTATGGTGTTGCGTGTATGTCTCAGCATGTAGCCTCAAAAGAGAACACACAGAAGAGTTTTCTCTCAAAAGAATATGTAAGAATACCACGTTATAAGGAAATACAGTGTTTCAGAGTAAAGACAAATAGGTACGTATTGGAAACCCTTAAACTTTATGAGATGAAATAAAGCATCGTACAAAATTAGCTCATATCTCCTAAACAACACGTTGTAACTCGAAAAGACTTTGTGTGGCGTGTACGTCTAAACGTGTAGCCTCAAGAGAGAACCCATAGGAGAATTTTCTTTCGTCAAATATTCAGAAAACCACGTTTATGAAATCCCACATCGTGCGAAATTATCTTGTTTTTCCTAAACAAAACCTTGTAACTCGAAAAGCTTTGGTGTTGCATGTATGTTTAAGCGTGTAGACTCAAAAGAGAGCACACAGGAGAGTTTTCACTCGAAAGAATGTGTAAGAATACCACGTTATAAGAAAATACAGTGTTGCAGATTAAAGACAAATACGTACTTATTGGAAATACTTTATGAGAAGAAATAACATATTGTAAAAAATTAGCTTGTATCTCCTAAACAACACATTGAAACTCCAAAAGATTTGGTGTGGCGTGTACGTCTAAACGTGTAGCCTCAAAAGAGAACCCACAGGAGAATTTTCTTTGGTCAAAATTTGTCAGAAAACCACGTATTAAGGAAATCCCGCATCGTGTGAAATTATCTTGTTTTTCCTAAACAACGCGTTGTAACTCGAAAAGCTTTGGTGTTGCGTGTATGTCTAAGCGTGTAGCCTCAAAAGAGAACACACAGGAGAGTTTTCTCTCGAAAGAATATGTAAGAATACCACATTATAAGGAAGTACACTGTTGCAGAATAATGACAAATACTTTCGTATTGGAAACCCTTAAACTTACGAGATGAAATAAAGCATCGTACAAAATTAGCTTGTATCTCCTAAACAACACGTTGTAACTCGAAAAGATTTGGTGTGGCATGTACATCTAAACGTGTAGCCTCAAAGAGAACCACAGGACAAATTTCTTTCGTCAAAATTTGTCAGAAAACCACGTTTTAAGGAAATCCCGCATCGTGAGAAATTATCTTGTTCTTCCTAAAAAACACGTTGTAACTCGAAAAGCTTTGGTGTTGCGTGTATGTCTAAGCATGTAGCCTCAAAAGAGAACGCACAGGAGAGTTTTCTCTCGAAAGAATATGTAAGAATACCACGTTATAAGGAAACACAGTGTTGCAGAGTAAAGACAAATACGTACTTATTGGAAACACTTTACGAGAAGAAATAACGCATCGTAAAAAATTTAGCTTGTATCTCCTAAACAACAGGTTGTAACTCGAAAAGATTTGGTGTGGCGTGTACGGCTAAACGTGTAGCCTCAAAAGAGAACGCACAGGAGAATTTTCTTTGGTCAAATTTTGTCAGAAAACCACGTTCTAAGGAAACCCCGCATCGTGCGAAATTATCTTGTTTTTCCTAAACAACACATTGTAACTCGAAAAGCTTTGGTGTTGCGTGTATGTCTAAGCATGTAGCCTCAAGAGAACGCACAGGAGAGTTTTCTCTCGAAAGAATAGTTAAGAATACCACTTTATAAGGAAGTACAGTGTTGCTGAGTAAAGACGAAAGCGTACATATTGGAAACACTTAAACTTTACGAGATGTATTAAAGCATCGTACAAAATTAGCTTGTATCTCCTAAACAACACGTTTTTACTGGAAAAGATTTGGTGTGGCTTGTACGTCTAAACGTGTAGCCCCAAAAGAGAACCCACGGGACAATTTTCTTTCGTCAAAATTTGTCAGCAAACCTCGTTTTAAGAAAATCCCGCATCGTGAGAAATTATCTTGTTCTTCCTAAACAACACGTTGTAACTCGAAAAGTTTTGGTGTTGCATGTATGTCTAAGCGTGTAGCCTCAAAAGAGAACGCACAGGAGAGTTTTCTCTCGAAGGAATATGTAAGAATACCACATTATTAGGAAAACAGTGTTGCAGAGTAAAGGCAAATACGTACGTATTGGAAACACTTAAACTTTACGAGAAGAAATAACGCATCTTAAAAAATTAGCTTGTATCTCCTAAACAACAAGTTGTAACTCGAAAAGATTTGGTGTGGCGTGTACGTCTAAACGTGTAGCCTCAAAAGAGAAACCTCGGGAGTATTTTCTTTCGTCAAAATTTGTCAGAAAACCACGTTTTAAGGAAATCCCGCATCGTGCTAAATTATCTTGTTTTTCCTAAACAACACATTGTAACTCGAAAAGCTGTGGTGTTGCCTGTATGTCTAAGCATGTAGCCTCAAAAGAGAATGCACAGGAGAGTTTTCTCTCGAAAGAATATGTAAGAATACCACGTTATAAGGAAATACAGAGTTGCAGTGTAAAGACAAAAAAGTATGTATTGGAAACACTTAAACTTTATGAGAAGAAATAACGCATCGTAAAAAAAAATTAGCTTGTATCTCCTAAACAGCACGGTGTAACTCAAAAAGATTTGGTGTGGTGTGTACGTCTAAAGGTGTAGCCTCAAAAGAGAACCCACAGGAGTATTTTCTTTCATCAAAATTTGTCAGAACACCACGTTTTAAGGAAATCCCGCATCGTGGGAAATTATCTTGTTCTTCCTAAGCAACATGTTGTAACTCGAAAGGCTTTGCTGTTGCGTGTATGTCTAAGCGTGTAGCCTCAAAAGAGAACGCACAGGAGAGTTTTCTCTCGAAAGAATATGAAAGGATACCACGTTATAAGGAAATACAGTGTTACAGAGTAAAGACAAACACGTATGTATTGGAAACCCTTAAACTTTACGAGATGAATTAAAGCATCGTACAAAATTAGCTTGTATCTCCTAAACAACACGTTGTAACTCGAAAAGATTTGGTGTGGCATGTACGTCTAAACGTGTAGCCTCAAAAGAGAACCCACAGGACAATTTTCTTTCGTCAAAATTTTTCAGAAAACCACGTTTTAAGGAAATCGCGCATCGTGAGAAATTATCTTGTTCTTCCTAAACAACACGTTTTAACTCGAAAAGCTTTGGTGTTGGGTGTATGTCTAAGCATGTAGCCCCAAAAGAGAACGCATAGGAGAGTTTTCTCTCGAAAGAATATATAAGAATACCACGTTATAAGGAAATACAGTGTGGCAGAGTAAAGACAAATACGTACATACTGGAAACACTTTATGAGAGAAATAACGCATCTTGCAAAATTTGCTTGTATGTCCTAAACAACATGTTGTAACTCGAAAAGATTTGGTGTGGCGTGTACGTCTAAATGTGTATCCTCAAAAGAGAACCCACAGGAGAGTTTTCTTTCGTCAAAATTTGTCAGAAAACCACGTTTTAAGGAAATCCCGCATCGTGCGAAATTATCTTGTTTTTCCTAAACAACACGTTGTAACTCGAAAAGCTTTGGTGTTGCATGTATGTCTAAGTGTGTAGCCTCTAAAAGGAATGCAAGGAGAGTTTTCTCTCGAAAGAATATGTAAGAATACCACGTTATAAGGAAATACAGTGTTGAAGAGTAAAGACAAATACGTACATATTGTAACACTTTAAGAGAAGAAATAAAAAATCATACAAAATTAGCTTGTATCTCCTAAACAACACGTTGTAACTCGAAAATATTTGGTGTGACGTGTACGTCTAAATGTGTAGCCTCAAAAGAGAACCGACAGGAGAATTTTTTATCGTCAAAATATGTAAGAAAACCACGTTTTAAGGAAATCCCTTATCATGCAAAATTATCTTGTTTTTCCTAAACAATGCGTTGTAACTCGAAAAGCTTTGGAGTTGCGTGCATGTCTAAGCGTGTAGACTCAAAAGAGAGCACACAGGAGAGTTTTCTCTAAAAAGAATATGTAAGAATAGCACCTTATAAGGAAATACAGTGTTGCAGAGTAAAGACAAATACGTACTTATTGGAAACACTTTATGAGAAGAAATAACGGATCGTAAAAAATTAGCTTGTATCTCCTAAACAACACGTTGTAACTCGAAAAGATTTGGTGTGACCTGTACGTCTAAACGTGTAGCCTCAAAAGAGAACACACAGGAGAATTTTCTTTGGTCAAAATTTGTCAGAAAACCACGTATTAAGGAAATCCCGCATCGTGCGAAATTATCTTGTTTTTCCTAAACAACGCGTTGTAACTCGAAAAGCTTTGGTGTTGCGTGTATGTCTAAGCGTGTAGCCTCAAAAGAGAACAAACAGGAGAGTTTTCTCTCGAAAGAATATGTAAGAATACCACATTATAAGGAAGTACACTGTTGCAGAATAATGACAAATACTTTCGTATTGGAAACCCTTAAACTTTACGAGATGAAATAAAGCATCGTACAAAATTAGCTTGTATCTCCTAAACAACACGTTGTAACTCGAAAAGATTTGGTGTGGCATGTACATCTAAACGTGTAGCCTCAAAGAGAACCACAGGACAAATTTCTTTCGTCAAAATTTGTCAGAAAACCACGTTTTAAGGAAATCCCGCATCGTGAGAAATTATCTTGTTCTTCCTAAAAAACACGTTGTAACTCGAAAAGCTTTGGTGTTGCGTGTATGTCTAAGCATGTAGCCTCAAAAGAGAACGCACAGGAGAGTTTTCTCTCGAAAGAATATGTAAGAATACCACGTTATAAGGAAACACAGTGTTGCAGAGTAAAGACAAATACGTAC